>NW_018164536.1:1365783-1400468 GCF_001263595.1 Phalaenopsis equestris
TGATCTTTAGTTTACAATTAATATGAGCCATTTTTAACTCTAATTACACATACTTATAATTTTGTAATAAATAAAAAGGGTATTTACCCACATATTATTAACTAATACACCTTTACTTGTAATGTAAAAGATGTATTAGTGAATACATACCACTCAATTCCTATGTAGTTACGATTCTAACACCTAACTTTTACTTTTACTTTAACACCACCCAACTTTCATAATACATCAAAATTATAAACATTTTATTTTTTTAATAGGAAAATATATGTTTTCATGCATAAATAATGTGGCACATATGTAAAAATTGAAATGTAGATGTTAAATATGTAAATATATAAAAACTGAGTGGTATGTATGTGAATATTTTTAAATAAATGGGATATGCATAGATACCATATAATTTTCTTACATTTACATCTCTGACTTCTAAATTTTCATATTGTTCTAATTTGTCCATGAATCACCCAATGAATATAACGTATGATTAGAGGGAGGGAGAGAAAAACAAAAAGAAATGACTAATAATTTGGAAGGAGAGTGCAACCTTTTACTCATGAAATAAACTCATATTTATGAAGAAAAGAGGTATCGTATGTGAATTTACAAAGGTGCCCCCCTGCTTTATCGGGGATCGAACAAGTTATTATATGTATTATACATGTATGGGGCATGGTGACCCTTGGCTTGGCTGGGCAGACTAACATGTCCTTTAAAATGTGTTGTCGTTCATTGAAGCAAGAAAGACCCATCAGTCGGCTTGGTCTGGTGATTGTCAGCCGATCATCGATTGATTGGATTCTTTCTAGTGAAAGGCAGGTGGGATTGTCTCGGCCGACTAAGTGGGGTGATCAGATTTGCCCATCGACCCTCGATCTCTAACAAGGAGCTCCTGCCAGTTGGATGGAGTTAGGCAATCAGGGTGATGATGCATCATTGTAATCTAATAGGTATCCAACCTTTAAAGAAGAGATCTTAGTGGATGATTGAGGTTCGCATTACTGACTACTGATGGTGTTCAGGGAGACTCCTAAAATTCTGAAAGGGAATTGTGGGACCCAAGAAGTCAGAATTGTTAGCATTTCCCAAATGGGTTAGTTCCATGGCAGGGATTCCTGTAGACCCTCCCGTAATTGGTGAATTGTCAAACTGTTAAGATTTAGGTCATTCTACTGCATTGTTTAATCATCATCTCGATAATTCCCATCAGACTCATGAGCTCTCGAGCCTCCTATTGGCGGACCTTCCTCTGACACATCTTGTCCTACTTGTGTCGGTACTTTTTCCGTGCACATATTTTTATATATATGACATTCAACAATTTAATATTATATCAGAGTTATCATTATTTCAAAAGTTTTATACCTTTTTATGCATAAAATTTCATGTTAGTTTGACATTAAAACATCTTAAAACATAAATATTAAAATTTAAATATTTCACATATAAATATATAAAAAAGAGCTGATATGCATGCGAACTTTCTAAAATTAGTGCGGCGTGTTTTGAAAACGTGTATGGGGGCATTTGTTTAGCACGTGCGGGAGCTTATCCTATCAATTAGTAAAGCTATTCTATCGACCAGCGTTAGTTACCCGCTGCCCACGATCCGCGCCCCCTCTGTCTCTCTCTCTCATCTCATCCCTCTGTCTCTCTCTCTCGTCTCATCCGCCCTAAGATCAATCCTTCGAGTCGCATTTGAAGTCACACAATCAAACAAAATTTAAAGGAGTGTGTCAATATGCAACAAAATAGGATTCCATCCTCAATAATAGAAGGGAAGATAAAGTCAATAAAAACAAAAAAGAGCCAACTCATCCTAAAAATTATTACATGCTAATTGATTCCGTAAATTTCTAAATGTAAGATTTTTTTATAAGAACTTCCGCAGAAAATTCATAGAGGGTTGGTTTGTAAATAACAAGTTTTGCGTGGTCTGCGTGTAATTTCCCTAAAAAAAAAGAAATATTTAAATACCATACCAAATATTTACATTACATATCTAATACTTACATTTATTATTATTTGTAAAATAACCAATTCATTGCTAAAATTGTAATATGTTGATTTTAAATGTAATATTTTTTTTACAAAAATTCCACAGAAATTTACACATTAAAAAAAAAAAATTTGATAAATTTACATATATACCACATAATTCTCATGTATTTACATATCTAATACTTAAAATTTGATATTTACATTTAATATTAAATAATATTTTTATTAAATCCCTAAATTTTTTAATGTTATATTTTCTTATAAAAACTTTCATAAAAAATTCACACAAAAAAAGAAGGAAAAATTTTAAAAAAATTATCATGTCAGGACTCCTAACGTAGAGAACCATTCGGAGCCCAACGAAATCACGTCACGTAGCGATGACAGAAAAAAAATAAAATATGCTCATCACACAAAAAAAGAAGGAAAAATTTTAGAAAAATTATTATGTCGGACTCCTAACGTAGAGAACCATTCAGAGCCCAACGAAATTACGCCACGTAGCGATGACAGAAAAAAAATAAAATATGCTCGATAACACAAAGAAATATTCCTCTCGTGTTATTCATATGTTATTGTATGTTATTCAGATATTATTGTTGTTATTTTGTCATTATAAAACCAGAAATATTGTTATAATACAATAACACCTGAATAATACGAAATAACATGGGAGAATATTCCCGTGTTACCGGGCTGATTTTTACTTTTTTTTCTGTCACCGCCACGTGGCGTGATTTCATTTGTCATTTTAAAACCAGAAATACTGTTATAATACAATAACACCTGAATAATATGGAATAACATGGGAGGATATTCCCGTGTTACCGGACTGATTTTTATTTTTTTTTCTGTCACCGCCACGTGGCGTGATTTCATTGGACTCTGAAATGTTTCTCTACGTCAAAAGTCCTCACAAAAATTACATACATACCATAACAAAAGACAAATTGATATTTCAAGAGGGGCAAAACTAATATTTTAGAAGGGGGCAAAATATCAAATTGCATTTCAATATAAATAAAAATTTGAATTTGAGGGGGATAAAATCCCTAAATTTTTAAATTTAATATTTTCTAATAAAAATTCCACAAAAATGCAAATATAAAAAAACAAAAAAAGTAATCCTTACCACATAATTCTTATTTATTTACATATCCAATACTTAAATTTTGATATTTACATTTAATATTTTTAAAAGAACCAACTCATCCCTAAAATTTTAAATGTAATAGTTTATTATAAAGCATTCTAAAGAAAATTCACACACTAAAATAAGAGAAATTTACATACTTACCACGTAAATCTTATGTATTTACACATCTAACACTTAAAATTTAATATTTATATTTATGATATTTTATTGTCAGATTTATGCATGAAAAATTATTTTCTTTAATTTTAAAAAATAATAATGATGATATTTTGATGTAATAATGAATTAATTATTGTACATAAGAGTTTGATGGCTAGATATGTAAATAGATAAGAGTTGGGTGCTATTTGTGCATTCACACGTGCCAAAAAATAAATTTCGCACGTGGAGAATGTTTTTTTTTTGTAAATAACAATTTTCTCACGTGTTCTCCGTGTAATTGTTGCAAAAAAATAATTACATTAAATAGATAGGACTTAAATGTAATATTTATGAAACGAGGATAAAATCCACTTGACAGTCTCTAGCTTGCATCTTTCCGGCCGCTAAACTCTGAAAGCTGCATGGCGTCGCCGGAATCCTTGGCTTCCCGCTGGCCATATGGCGTACCATTACTCTTGATCTTCTTCGTTGCAGCTTCTTTCTACCTCTCCGTAGCTGAATATATCGCCTACAACACCACCGCCGGGATTGTCACCGGAAAGCTCAACGTTCACCTCGTTCCCCACTCTCACGACGACGTTGGCTGGCTGAAGACCGTCGACCAGTATTACGTTGGGTCTAATAACTCCATCCAGGGCGCATGCGTGCGCAACGTTTTGGATTCAGTTGTTTCCGCTCTTCTGGAGGATAAGAACAGGAGGTTTATCTATGTTGAGCAAGTAGTCTTTCATTGCTAGGGTTCTGAGTCTTTTCTTTTGATTTGGGATGGAACTGAAGAACCATTGCTAGGGGTTTTAGGGTAGTCGATTGACGATAGATGGTGATTTCAGGCGTTCTTCCAGCGTTGGTGGAGGCAACAGAGTAATGCCGTTAAGAAAATAGTAAAGAGACTGATTAGCTCGGGACGATTAGAGTTAATGTACTTCACTCTGCTTTTTTTAGCAGCTGTTTATGGATAACTTTTTCGTAAATCGCATGCGATCGATTTTAGTTTTGTATTTGGTTGCTTATTTTTTTAACGATTTGTTCAAAATTTTGATCGAAGAAATGGGGGAATGTGTATGCATGATGAGGCGGCTCCGCATTATATTGACATGATTGATCAGACAACCCTCGGCCATCGCTTCATCAAGAAGGAGTTTGGGCGGACGCCGAGGATTGGTTGGCAGATTGATCCGTTTGGACATTCGGCTGTACAGGCTTATTTGCTCTCTGCAGAGGTAAACCAATGCATATAGTTGCCTTCTGGCTCTTTTGACTTATTACTCTGGGAAGAAAAGTATTTATTCAGTACTTTATGATGGATTTCTCTTCATGATAGTCATACTTTATTATCTAGTCAATTATACTGGTCCTTTAAAAGGGCTCCACTTGTCAATCGGATTGCTTTTTTTCATCCCAGTGTTCTTGTTATATAGACAAATGCTTGATATAATACATGGCTGCATTAAAACGATGACATAATCAAACATGGCAAAATGAGAATCTTGACAACTGCAGTTCTAGATACAAAAAATTACATTAATATGGCATAATTACGGGAAATATGCAGCATCAAATTGATACCCATTTTACAGGGATCTTAGAGTTATAATATAAAACATAGGCAAAATGTGCTATCATAAATCGTACTATTACCTCCTCCTTAAATGGATGGTATGATCAAGAAACACCAATTCACTCACGAGAAACTGATGATGTTGATATGTTGCACAGATGCCTACAACTAAATGTTGTTGGAAATATGAGGAAAGGAAATCGTATGAGCGTTGAATGCTTCTAGAATCGAATGGTAGTTTGCTTTGATATATTTTTTGTTCTCATAATAAATATAGTTAGCTGTAATTTGAATAGCATTGTTATTGCCCTTATTGGGGGAGGTGGGATTATATTGAGAAAAATCAAGTTCAACCAGAGTCCATGAAGCTAGATTAGGGTATCAATTTGGGTTCGTTGGGCAGATTTAAGTATGAATTGAAATTGATTTGACCCGAAACTGCTTGATCCTAACTCGCCCTGAATATTAAATGGGCAAAAAGTCTAGTTTGAACACGACTCGCTTTCAAATTGATTGAATTGGATCTGGGACCCCATATAACCCGTTTAATATATGCATAATAGTTATTTGAGTTCATTTTGATCAAGTTCGGGTTGGTGGGTCAACTTGACAACTCGAAGCTAACTAAAAAATTTACATGTTGGAAGGACCCAACTTCGACTTGAAATTAAATGGGTTGATTTTGGACTCGAATGTTTTGAGTTTGGTTTGTTGCCACGTTGGGTCAAATTTTGACACCTCTGAGCGAGATAATCTCAAGATAAATTGCCTAATTGAATGATTTTCCCTTTTGCTGGGCTATGCCACCCTAATTTTTTGGCGCTAGGTCAATGTTTATCTCTTTTGGGTAGTGATAATCACTGACCCATTTAATGATGTTTCTGTCTTGTAATTTCCAGATCTTTCTAGCTACAAAATTTCTATAGAATATTGTCATACGATCCCAAGTAGTGACATGGAACCAACACTGGTTAATCCAACTCAAGTTTTGTTGGCGATGTGTGCTCCGACTTGGCTCAATTCCATAGATATGTGAGTGGGCCATGGGTAATAATAATTCAGGCTCTCTATTTATTCAGAGTTGGGTACTTACTGATAGATATGACGAGTACTCCCGCTGGTCATCACCATCAATTGATTAACGTTGAGCCTCCACACTGGCAATTGGTGGTACAAGTTGAGTTGCTTATGGTGTCAATCACACCGCTTGCTGGATAACCTTAACTGCTTATATAATTTGCGTTGCAAAACTGAATTATAATGTTTGGGTGATATTCTATGTCACCACCTTCACGAGAGTAATCATGTTAAGATTTGGTGCTCCAGTAGTCTCGGTGGGTTGAGTAGGATTAACACGACAATTATTAGGGGAGCTAAGACACACATGGACAGGGACTGCTTCTATAGTGGCTCTCAGAACACCCATTGCACGAGCGGTTGCAACACCTCTTTTCTTTGGAGCCATTCTAAACAATTGAAATTTACACAAAATCGAACTTCACTAGATAACTAACTAATTAGAGTCATCTATTCCCCACCCAATCCTTAGAAGATAAGAGATATGAAACGCAATGATAAGGAATGTTGATTACAAAAAAATAGACTTTGGTATCACCTTGTCACACCCAGGGTCCGGAAGACGACATACATCAATAAAGAAGGGCATGATGAAAAAAATTGAATATGTTTTGTATTCTCAAAAGAAAAATTACATGCATGTAATAACGTAAGAAAAAATGAAAGATAGATTTTATTCCATAAATAAGAGTAACTGGTACAAACGAAATAAAAGTTGAACCGAGTGAAGCAAAAACTATCATGACAACTACTAAAAAGGAATCTAAAGCTAAAATGCTGATCCTATGAGGCCGATTGTACAAGTGGTTGAATATAATATGTTATGCAAAAATATGAACGAGAGAGTTTGATATCTCAAACTTAGTAAATAATAACTATTTATTGAGGCATAAACGGTAAGACACTGAGACATGCAATATGAAAAATAAAAAAAGAGACAATTTACTATATGCATAAAAAAATATATTTTTCCGTGCCGTTAAACGGGGGTTGACGCTTAGAGGTTATCAAAATTTTAGGTGATTTGGACTTGCAAACCACTTTAAGCTTGAATTTTCAAATTTATGAAATAATAATTTGAATTTTAAAATAAGTTAAAAAGTTTAAGATTTTAAAATTTTTAGGTTCCTTAAGCTAAGACATATTTAAATTTTTAGGCTCTTAGGGTTTTTAAAGATAATATCAATTTTTGGGCTTTTTAAACTTAAAATTTGAAAGTTTAAAACCAAAGTAAATGTGAAATTTTTAGTTTAAGTCTCAATAATTTAATTAATTCAAAATTGAGCTTTCAAAATTAAGAGCTTGGGATTTACAATTAATCTAAAAAAATTAAAATTTTTAAATATATTTGCTCAGGTTTGAATCATTTGAATTGACCCAAATATTAAATATTTACACTTAAAAAAAATTTATTACATTTGTGATTTAACCTAATTTACAATCGAAGTACCAAAATTCAGAAGACTAAGCATAAATTGAAACTTAAAATAACCCAAATTGTGATACTAAGTGTTGTGAGATATACACCAGTTGATGTGGTATATATATAAATCAAACAGGAGAATGATCAACAAAACGAAAAATTAGAACGAAAATATTCACACTAAAAAACAGTAACACAGCGGAACACACAGATTTATGTGGTTCGACAGATTGCCTACGTTTACAGAGTTTTAGAGGATTTTACTACTTGAGGAATTTACACCAGTCGATCGTCTCGATTTAAAAGATGAATCTATCACTTCGTTGCTCTCTTTTCTTCTCTCTCTATTCTTCTCTCTCTACTCCAAGATACACCGAAGAATTTCTACTCCGAGATACACCGAAGAAGATAAACTTACAAGAGAAATAAACCCAATTTCTCTTATGCCACAAACCATCAAGAATAAGCCAAGGGAGAACAATCTTCATCTTATTTCTTCTTCCTGCTGCCGCAAGGAACTACTGCTTGCACTTGCACTTTCCTTCCTCTATCTTGGGAAGCTTGAAGAAGAATATTAAAAAACGTGACTTCTCTAACTGAAGGAGAACCTACTCTCTTCTTTTTCTTCCTCTTCTGTTTGCAACTTAAAAGAGGTGAGGGGCAGCCTCGTTTCACGAATCGTAGGCGGGAGCAGTTCGCGTAACCGTAAGATCGCGGTCACGATCTTTTGCGATCTGAAGAGCGGGAGCGGGAAGCACCGATTCACAATCGGGAGAGTGAGAACGAGAGGGGGTCCAAACCGGCTCCACACTAACAAATCTTCCACTTGGAGACCGGTACACCAGCTACGTCTTCTTAATTGTACTGATATCCTTACTGGCGGTGTCACTATTTTCTTCAAACATGAATCCTTCACCTCTGCAACTCAAAGCCTCTGTCTTCACTCAAGAAGATCAACTGAAAAGAAGATCAACTGAAGCTGTGCACAACTTTAGTTTCTCAAGAGTAACACCCTCAGTCAACATATCAGCAGACTCCACATATGGTCCATGTAACTTGGCCCCTCAAAGCTATTTCCTGGATTACTCTTATCTTTGCTTACAACTCCCACTGCATGGGCAATATTCTGCCTCTGCTGATTTTCCAAAAAGTCTAGCCTTATAGCTTTTACTGCCATTACACTTAGTCTTCACCTGATACACCCATTTGTTGTGTAATGCCTTCTTCCTTGGTGGAAGTTTTGCAGCTCTCACTTGCTCGAACTTTTATTTTGCAAGATTTCTTCATAGCCTTATGTTCTCTACCATCTGTTTGTGGAATAATAGGAATGGATGCCCCCTGGGACCCACTCTCCTCTTCACTTCCATCATCAACAGAACTATGAATTGGCAGCAACAGTAGAACGATCAACGAAGCGAAAAAATAGAACGAGAAAATTTACAACAGAAAACAGTAACACAACGGAACACACAGATTTACATGGTTCGACAAATTGCCTACGTCCACGGAGTTGCAGAGGATATTACTACTTGAGGAATTTACATCAGTCAATCGTCTCGATTTATAAGAGGAATCTCTCATTTCGTTGCTCTCTTCTTCTCTCTCTCTACACTGAACTATTATTCTTTCTCTACACCGAGATACACTGAAAAAGATAAACTTACAAGAGAAATAAACCCAATTTCTCTTTTGCCACAAATTACCAAGAAAAAGCCAAGGGAGAATAATTTTATTCTTCTTCTTTCTTCTTTCTTCTTTCCTCTGCAGCAAAGAACTATTGCTTACACTTTCCTTCCTCTAGCCCGAGGAAGCCCGAAGAAGAACACCAAAAAACGTGATTTCTCTAACTGAATAAGAACCTGCTCTCTTCTTTTCCTTCCTCTTCTGTTCGCAAATTCAAAGAGGTGAAGGGCGGCGTCGTTTCGCGAATCGTAGGCGGGAGCAGTTCTTGTAATCATAAGGTTGCAGCCGCGACCTTGAAGCGGGATCGCGATCTCTCGCGATCGGGAGAGCGAGAGCGGGAGGGCGGCCAAACTGGGCTCCCTGGGCTCCACACTACCACTAAGTTTGATATTAAATTCTCGCCACCAGATTTTTAAGATCAAATTGAATATATATGTATTAATGTATATATATTCATATAAGACAAATTTATGCAATCTCAAGTCTTGAAGATGCCATTTAAAGCAATCTTTAATTCAATTCATCTTTTAAATCATATAAATTATCATAAAATACCAAAAATTCTAGCTGAAATGACTTAAATATGTAATTATATGCCTAAATGTGTTCCAACATTGTATGAGATGCTCAAATACTAGTTTCGAGAACGTTGCGCATGATAATCATGCTACTTTGGATATAAGATAGGGTTGTAATTCCCATCGCACTAGTCCGATCCTTCTCCTCACTGGGATTGAAGTTGTTGATTCTAGTAATTTTGAAATAAATTATTAAAATTATAATGAAAATTTACAAGTCTAAATTACTTAGTTCGATCCTGTTACCTGTAAGGATAGAAGTTAACAGGACTTATACTATAAAAATATTAAACTAATAAAACTAAATGCCTCCCACTTCAAATGTAAAAGATTTAAATGTTCAAATCCCTGATGATGACCGTGTTGATCTAAAATTTCAACCGGAATGATTAATCTTTTAAATCTAGATTTTTTAAAGTGGTCAACTAAAACACTCAAGTTTAAAGAAAACACTAAAAGATAAAAGTAATTTCTATTTATTCTCCGCAACAGTTTGTCAAGTGTTCACAATCTAAGCAATTGCATGCCAATAAAGGACGTGACCCGAGTCTTATGTCCCCATGGTTCTGCCGCCAAATGACATTACAAAGTAGCAGTTACAATTAGAGCCTTCTGATCGGGTGGTTGCCGCCAAATATTATATTACAGTCACGACCGCAACCTTTATATTCCCCAATGACTTTCTACTTTTTGAGTTGTGAACCATAAGAGTACAATTGATTGTCATAAAACCTTGTTAGCTAAAATTGATTGAAATATGTCTTCTTAAACAAATATCCACCCCAAATATATAACGATTTCTTGGACAGGATAACTCATGGTTGCTGACAAGAGTACTTCTAGTAAGTTTGGTTGTCTGTCTCCTTTGACTAAATAGATCAGGGGCAATGATGATCCGGGATGACGAAACGATGAGATCTTGATCGAGTTTAATATTCGTTTCCCCACCATCCGCTCTAGGCTTGAAGTGGTGAATTTTATAACTTAAATCCTAAGCCTGCTGCTATTATATTTTGAATATTCAATTATTATTTACTAGCCTTGATCGAAAGTGCTCTTCTGTTATCGGAGGGGTAATTAACCATAGGAGCTTGCGCTTATGGGAAGCCTCGAACCCCAAATCAAAAAGTCCTCCCTAAATGATGTCGAAATTTATGGATAGTGTCTTATTTATAATTCAATCAGTTTTCTGAAAATTTGACCCTCCAAAACTCTCTCAAAACAAAAGTTAATATAAAATGCAGAGAGTTTGTCACGACTCGACCCGATTCTTATAATTCACTAAGGCGGGAACAACGATCAAACGACATTAACCTCTAACTATTCACATTTTTTTAAACTTCCAATACATGTAAAAGAGCCACTAAGCCACAAAATGCAATAAAATTTTAAACATCCAGAAACAATAATATAAAAAATAACATCTCAAGCCAGTATCGAACAAGATATCAATGTTTGAAGAAATAATAAAGAGAAAATATTCTTATAAGAAATATACTTAGCAATAGTGGTCATCTTCTAGTAAGTAAAGTTTCTTCTATCAAACATATCTCATAAAGTTTTTCTTCTCCTGAAAGAAAACATTAACTGTAACTATAAGTACAACTTAATGAGCAATTATAATCTAATATACATTAAATTTCTTATACTATGTTATGCTACGCATGAATGACCAAAGGAAAATGTAATAAATTTATTTAAAGCTTTAACTTTAACCCTTCACGTTCCACTTTAATTAATTAACGCTTTTAATATTTTTAAAAGTCATAATAGTATTATCGTCATACCCGAAAGTATCCAAAAAAAATGTATACGAAGACACCATCAAAATGCTTCCGAAGACACCCTAAACCATGTACTCGAATGTACCATGAATTTGCACTCGAGGGCGCACCTTTATTATTTTCTTTAACGTTCATGAGTACATTACATCCCATGCCAGTACCATCTGAGGGTAATCCAATATGACTTAAATATTTAAATTTTATTTCCTTTCATTTAAATTACTTCATTTTTTAAAAATATTAAGCATTTTTTTTACCTTTCCCATTTTCCCTTTTCCCTCTCATTTCTCCTTTCATTCTCACATTACGACATGCATATAAACATAAAATGATTTGCTAAAACATTAAAGAAATTTTTATTTAATAAACTGTAAATTTAATACATATAAGAAAATAATTACTCACCTTGATTAAGAAGACATCTGAAAATGCCTATTCCTTCACGTCTTTGGACAACCACTTATATTAATTGAAAGTTCATACTTTAATTAAGAACCATTCACTTTAAATATATCCTTGAAGTAAATATTTATATTAGTTACCTAAAAGATTTTATCTAGTTAATGTTATTCAAACAGGAGTGTAAATAAAAATATCAATTACCTCCACTTATTTCCTTCTCACAAACTTCATTATCCAAAAAGACTTAGTCCTTTGAACCTAACTTCTTAAATCCCTGATTCAAATAAATAATATTTTAACATAAAAAATATGTATAAAACACTTGAATATTTTTGCTTAATTTAAAAATTAAGAGTTACCTTATAAGTTATTCAAATCATTCTCCTCTCTCACTGGTGCGCTCCTTTAACCTTTCCTGCGAATCTGAATTCACTATTTGTTTAATCTATAATTTCAATGAACTTTACATTAATTAATTAATTAATCATACTCTCACTCATTAATATAATTATTCATCTAACTGTTAATTTAAATATTACACATGCCTATTTTAAAATGCCTTGGCTTTAGCCCTTGATCACGCACGAAGCTTTGACTTCTTCCTGTACGGGAGCAAAAGCTACCCTGTTTCTTTTTCTTCAAGGCTCGTCTGTAGTCAATAGAGCAGCACACTGCCTCGACTCCCTCCTCTTTTTCTGCACATGAGTACCGTAGGAACCGCGACTCGTCTTCCTCTTCTCCTACGCACGACTCGACGTGCGTAGCTCCTCTTTCTCTGTTATGTGAGCATAGTGCCTAAGGTCACATCTCCTCCCTTCCTCCTCAATTTCAACTCAACCCAAAGCAAGTTGTCTTCACCTCCTTCCTTCTCACGACTCAATTCAGGGCAGCGCATGACACCACTGCCTCCCCTTCCTCCGCAATCAAGCGCGACACGAATCCGATAAGGCATGAAACCCCTTTCCTTCCTCTTCCTGTTCGGCTAGAGTTGGCTAGATAACTTCTCCTCTTTCAATCTATCCTGCTATCTCTTACTCTTGAGCGCTCATGAGATGGTTAGATTGGTGTAATATTACTCTTAAGTCGTAGCCGAATAGGTACTTATCTTAGTGCCGATTCAATTTATTATTTTATAATAATAATTTTTTTTTTCTGTTATTACAGAGTTGTCCCGGGATGTCACGACCCGACCTAGGGCATGAATTTAACCATGACAATAACAGATGGTCGAATGGTGAGAATTAAGTTTTCGATATTCTTTTAGTATTTAATTGATGAATTAACTACTAATTTAATTAAATTAAAATAGTAAAATTACATTTATCTCAATAATTGCCATCCACGTCTTATATACAAGTTATCTCTTTTATCGCTCATCTTTTAATCAGTTAATTAACTTGAAAAACTAATTTAAAATAATAATGAGTTAAACAAACTAGTAAATAATCATACTTAAAAATCATAGTATTACAAGAGAAAAATGATATGCATGCCAATTAAGCTTTTAATAAATAAATAAAATATTTATTACTATTCAAGAACTTTATATCAATATCATTTTATATCCATAATTTTTATATGAGCACTGTCTAAAAATTGTGTCATTTACGACATATTAATATCAAAAACCTTTTTCATATATGTACACATGCACTTTAATGTTCCTCCACTAGTACCATCAATGTGCGACTCCATTATAGTCAGCCATTCACATAAAAATAATCAACATAGTCATCTCATTCATGTATATGTCACATTCAATTCAAAATTCTATATAAAACATGCACCAAATGCATAAGAGTAAATAGCTAAAACATTCATGGCAATATGACCGAGAAAGAAAACGTCTTAATCAAAATAAAACATGTGCAGACGTCATTAAGTATAAAATATTTGAGAAGAAAGAAATTATTTTTATAGATTAGACATACGGGCACTCACCTTGATAATAGACGATCTGTTTACTTTTAAATTGTATTACTTCTACCAAATTATCACTTATAAACTATAAAATATTCCATTATCACTTTACTTAATTATAATTTAATTTAATTACGAATTATTGTTGTATCACACTATTTAATTAAGATTTTCATACTTTAAACTTTAAGTGTAATTATTGTGATCAAAATTAATATAAAATTAATTTGTACAAAAAAAAGTACTTTCAGAAATAAGGCCCTAATCTTCAAGTTTAATATTAAATAATAAAGTTATATATATATATATATATATATTTATGAGAGGGTCCAAGTATGCACCCTATCCACACGCTAAACACCACATGCAAAATGTTCCAAAAAAAAATAGAGAAAATTCATGAGAACCCCAAAAAACTAAAAGTGTCAAAATACGTAGTATCAGGTAGCTAGAGAACGTCTCAATTTTGCCCTGTCTCTGCCTCTAGTTCTAGGAAAGGAGTCAACTAAGTTGAGTGTCATTGCCAGTAGTAACCAATGTATCGTCCAATAAGTTCATGAGCTCGAGTTGGCCTTCATTCTTTTTCTTCCTCCTGGAATAGTCCTGTCATTCCTCATTTGAAGGTTGACTCACTTGATCGGTGGATTGGTCTAAGTGTGCCGAATATGTGTAGGTTGTTAAACATTGGAAGCAACTGCTTGTTGTACCAGCTAATCTTTTATTAGATCAAATGAGCACTCTTGTGTGTCCTGACATGTAAGTGAGTCTTCTTCAATAATAATGAGCGGTAAAGACACTTTTGGATCAGTACTTGTAGTATGGGGAAATGTTTCATTGGACTCTAACGTACCATGCTTCAAACCAGCAACTGGAACGAAGTGTTCAAAAGCAGGAGCATTAAGGACTAGAACGGCTTGGGTATGATGTTCTTCATCAGAAACAGTGTCAGTTAGATGAGCAGAGGTATATGCGGTATTGGAAAGATGGTCGAGTTTCGCCTTCTCAACAGGGATGGTAGGTGACAAGACGTCCACCCCCAATTCAATATAAATAGATATTTGAATAGGTTGTTGATCTTTAGCAATATTCGACCTTAGATGAGGATACAAACGATAACAAATAGTATAAATGTGGCCAAATATATTACAACAAGGGCAATAAAAAGGGTGTGGTTCTATTTCAACATTTTGCCAATACCCGTTGTGAGTGGTTTTAATTCATACATCATTCGGAGCTGGTTGGGTGATATCTCTCTCAACTAACACATAAGTCACATATGGTATGATGATAGCAAGTGTAAGAATATCAACTTTGAGAGACTTACTGTAAGCAGTTGCCAAGGAGTAGAGAATTCTCAAGTTAAACAGAGGTAGTTTTAATCCCAGAAACTTTATCCAAACAGAAATGATAGGGGATCCTGCTTTTGGATCAAAATTGACAGTTTGCTTCAAGTTTTTCATAAAACGGTTGTCAATCTTGATTACCTTACGAGCAAAAAATACGAGTGTAATCCGCATCGTGAGATAACTGAACAAGTATATGTTGGTCATCAAGTAAGCCAATACTTCAACTACCTAATAGATTCATAGCATCAAAGTCTTTACGAATTATCTCAAGTTTTGGGTGACCATAAAAGAATTTCTTCACTAGAGCAAAAACGCCAAGAAGACGCAAAGTGTACTGATTTCAACCTCAGAGAGAAAAAAGAGCAGGTTTCCCATTTTTTTACCAAGCTTTTTAATGAAAGTGTGATCACCACCACCTTCAAGAGCCTCATGGAAGGATTGTGGAACATTGCAGAACTTACTTACCAAAACCAGGCACTGAACCTGAAAGTAGGGTACGAGTAGGATTAGGAAAGTCGCCGGCAAAGGCAGTGGCATAAGAGCGGAGCTTCAAGACCATCTCCACATGCAAGATGACCAGGGTCAGATTCTGGAGCGACTTGGGGAGCCGCGTCAATTTGCGAGGCGATACTAGCAGAGACTGCGAGACGAACAATTTGTCGGGCAGGGAATGTGAGCAGACAGGTGAGTCGTCAGTTAGGAAACTACGTGCGAACAGGAAGGCACTGTCGTTGTCTTCGGGTAAGACAGGCAGCAAACGTCGTCGGCCTGGAGAGACGATTTGCGAGCGAGCATCGTCAACTGAGAGAGAAGACTTGTGAACGTACGTGAAATCGTCGTCGTGGGAGGCAACAGAGAAAAGGAGTGAAGCCGACAGTTTCAACGTCGGGAATCGCCATCAGGCAAAATCCTAGCAGAGCCCGCTGTCGACGCCATATACACACACACACACACACACATTTTCTGCTGCTTTCGGCTAAGTCAGTGAGAACGAGGAGAGAGAGAGGAAGAAATAGGGGATCGACGATTGGTGTGCGAGAAGGTGGGATGCTCTGACCCTCGTGTGCTCTTAAATAGGAAAAAAATATTACATTAGGAGTTCAGATGCAGTTATGTGTCCAGACTCCAATGAAATTTCACCATGTGTAAGCGGCTGACCCATTGAATAAAAAATAAAAAGCTCTAGATTTTAATGCATGACCCAGCTTTACCTTGCATTATTTGAGTGTTATTGCGACAGTTTGTGTTATTGCAAGTTGGGCTATGTTAGTTATTAAAAAATGAAAGGAATATTTACATACATACCTTTCAATTCTCATGTATTTACATATTTAACACCTAAACATCAATTTTTTCATACACACCATCGACCCTATGGATGAAATTAAAATGATCTTAATTTATTAGAATTAAATGAAAATATTACACTGAATAGGATGCAATGGAGAACAAGAATTCATATTGCCGACCCCACTTAGCAGGATTAAGGATTAGTTGTTGTTGTTGTTGTATTTTTTATGTGATATAAAAATTTTTGGTGATTCAAATGTAAAATTTGAAGTATAGGTGCTAGATATGTAAATACATGAATTGTGTGGTATGTATGTAAATGCCCAAAATGAAATTATACATAACATAAATACTACATAATTCTTACTTGTCTACATATGGAGCATCTGAATCTTTATATTTACTTATATAACACCTGAATCTCTAAATCACATAAAAAATCAACTAATATTAATTGATGAAAGCAGATTTTCAAATGTTATTTAAGTGTTATTTGAGTGATATTATGATAGTTCTGTGGTGATATTCAATTAGTGTTATTTCAATGTTATGATGATATATTTGCAATATTATTGTGGTGTTATTGCAGAACACCATAATAACACCATAATAACACCAAAATAATACCACAATAATACCATAATAACACCGTATGTTCAGATATTTATGTGTTATTATGGTGTTATTGTAGTATTATTGTGACACTATTGAAGTGTTTTTGCGAAATTAATATTGCAAAATTATGTGGTATTTTTTTATAACGCCTCAATAATACTGCAATAACACCTCAATAATGCCACAATTACACTGAAATAACATCAGTCGAATATCACCAAAGAGCTGCCGCAATACCAATCAAATAACACCACAATATCACCTCAATAACACAACCTAACTTGTAATAGCACCTAAACCGCCGCAATACCACTCAAATAATGCCGGGTCGGGCCGGGTCATGCATTAAATCATTAAGCTTTTCATTTTTTTTACAGTGGGTCCACCACTCACATGTGGCGAAATTTCATTGGAGTTCGGATGCAATATTTTTCCTTAAATAGAGTACTGAAGTTGGTGCAACAACAAATCGGGAAGGCAAAAAATCGAAGTGCAGCATTGCGGGAAGGTAAGTAAAGGAAATCAATATGAATCAAGAAGGTGGCAATGAGCAGGGTAGAATAAAAAAGGAAAATGAAATCTTGTGCGAGGCTCTAAATCTGGAAGGCGGTGGATTGATCTTTGCGATTCGCGCGGCATGCATACAGGAGAGGAAAAGTGCGGTTCTTACATCACCCATCCCGAGAGTGCTCCTATAAGAGCATGCTTAATTTTGGAGTTTCTGATGAAATACCAACCATCATTACACCAAAAAATAAGTAGATGTTTATGAGTTTATAGCTTTATTTTAGTTGAGAGATTTTTTACTTCCAGTCCTAAATATACTCTGCATGATTCTTCCTTCTATAATGATCAAAGTTCCAGGTTTTTTTTTCTTTTTTTTTAACATTTATTTCTAAAGTTAATTGAATCTGACTTATCTTTTTATTTTTTATTTTTATTACAATGATTATAGCTTATTCTTCTTGACTCCATTTACATTTCTAGTCCTTAAGACAGCCATATTTTTTCGTGGAGGCCAGATTGTGGCAACGTAATGTACTCATTACTTCAACTATGGAATAAATTTGAACTTTAATGCAGGTAGGATTTGATGCTCTATATTTTTCTCGAATTGATTATCAAGATAGGGATGAACGAGAGGTCCGGAAAAGTCTTGAGGTTGTATGGAGGGGATCCAAGTCTCTTGGCTCATCATCCGACGTAAGTGATCTTATTTAAATTATTAGAAGATTTACATGATACCACTTAATTCCTATGTATTTACATATGTAGCACCTAAACTTCAAATTTTACATGTTAAAATGTGTATTTCACTTTCTAAAAGCTAAAATAGTGGTATTTTGTTGTGACATGAAAGATTTGGATGGTATAAAACTAAAAAGTAAAGTTTAGGTTTTAGATATGTAAACACATAGATTTGGGTGGTATGCATGTAAATGCCCCAAATTTATTTTGCTATCTGCAATTAGCATAACTGTTGCTTGGTGTAAGATTGCGATATCATTTATGTCATTTATGTTTCCAATTCATCTTAATGATCTTTTAGTAAAGTTTTGTTGACATGATTGTTCATCAGGTTTTTACTGGCATTTTTCCTGTAAACTACGAGCCTCCTCCTGGGGGTTTTTATTTTGAGGTTAATGACGACTCCCCTGTCATTCAGGTAATGTGCTTAGTGCCCCATTCCTTCTTATAAATAGAAATGGGTGAAAATTTTAATTTAATCCGCTTTTTTCCTTGCAGGATGACCCACTTTTGTTTGATTACAATGTTCAGGAACGAGTGAATGATTTTATTTCTGCAGCTATATCACAGGCATGAATATCTTTTATATACGTTCCGCTCAATTCCTATGAATTTAATATCTAACACCTAAATTTTGTTTTTTAAATCTACATCACCCAAATATTTCATATCACATAAAAAATACCACCATTTTAACTTTTAAAAAGTGAAATAAGCCTTTTCACGTAACCTAAGGCGGTATGGTATATATGTAAAAATTAAAGTTAGGTGTTAGATAAGTGAATACATAGGAATTGAGTGCTCTGTATGTAAATCTTCTTATCTTTTATTTGTTCAATTTTTTTCATTGTTACCACAGAAATGTTATGCATTACTTTCTACCTGGCATTCTACTTTGATGTCTCTCTGTTGGCTTTCATGTTTAAGGAATGAGAAGACCATAGCATCGATCGGAAATTTTTTAGTGCTGAGCTGGCAACCAGAGGGCTTGATATTCTAGGATCATTTATAATTTTGAATATGGATTCTGTTTGTGTGAATAGTTAATAGAGTTGAGCTTTGGTTGGTTTGGATGGATTGGTTTTTAAATTGATTAAACCTATTGCAACTGAAATCTAAAATCCATGAAATCAAATCAATCAAAATTTTGATATAACCGAATCGATTGCACAAACTGAAATTTAGTTCTTAGTTGGAGTTTTGTTATGAATAAACATCACAAATTACATATTACATGTATAATATCATTTTAATTTCAAGAATCCTCCATTTAATTTCAAATTTTCAGTTTTTTGGTTTATTCAGCTAAATGAAAATTAAAACCAAACCATTAAACAAAAACCAATTAGGTTTAAGAAACCAAAAATGAAAATGCATTTTTGAAATCTAACAAAATCAAACTTATTTGATTCGGTTTGATTTTTTAGGTTTTGACCAAATTGTTAGAAACTAGAGGTAGAGAAAGAAGCTGTACAATTTGGGAAACTATTCCAACTGGTTAGTAAATAGTTGTGGGTGAGAACGGGCCCTGGTTGGAGACCAAGTTATGGGCCGGGGATGTGGTGTTTGGTAACGTACAAAAACTTGAATGTAATGTCCCACGAAAACTCTTTGACCTGCTTCATTCCTCGCGCCAAAATCAACCAATCCCCGGTTCTTGCGCCCCGTAATTCATTTTGCTTCTTCTGTATTTAGAACTGTAATCGAGCCGAGTATTTCTTGAGTTGAATTTGGCTTGGTTAAATCATAAGTTCTTATTCAGTTTGAGCTTGAGCTTGAGCTAAACTTTTATATATACATTCATATTTAACTTCTTATATTTTTTAATGATCATATACTTATTTTGTATTTGGTTTGTTTATATTAATTAAACAAGTGAAAAATTTGAATGCGTACTTAATTTTTCATGTAAAGCTATTGAACAAGTTAAAAATTCAAATGAGTATTTGATTTTATATATAATGTTACTAAAAAAATTATTTCATAAATCTAAATAAGTAAGAAATTGAGGAAATTTTAATTTAACATCAAATTAATTTATACCAAATAATATAACTTGCAAGTAAAATTTTTTGCAAATTAATAACATAACTACTAACAAATTAATTCATTGAAATAAAAAGAAAAAAATTACTTTAAATTTATATCCATAGTGATATTAAATTATATTATATTAATGTTATATATAGTTAAATAAGTTCTAGTTAGTTAAATTTTATTTAGATAATTATCATATAAGTATAGAATACTTATAAGTTATTTGTTGAACAATAAACCAGCATGTTTGTGAAAATTAATAAACGAGTTGGAATATGTTCAAAGTTAGTTCATTTAACCTTTGCGTTTTAAAAAAAAATGTTCAAACTTATCTATTTACTAATTTGAATAAACATGATTGATTATTAATCAAGCCAAGTTTGAGTTGTTCATCAGGCGCGTAGGTTTATTTACTGCCCTAATTGTGTTCTCGTTGCATTATGAACCTCTTTTCATTTCTTACACGGGACTTATTATAATTTTCATCTAATCTCATATGCCTAATGAATTAATGATATGTATACAGGCCTAATGAATTAAAGTCATGTATTGATTGAGCTATTTTAGTCAAATGGAAAACGGTGTGTGTTTAACAAATAAATCTATGCGAGCTCAATGAAATTTGTTTGTTATGTATATCTTTTTCTTTGACTGAAAATTTTCCTGAACATCCTTCTGTGCTTTGGAGTGCTTATTGTCCTTCTGAATGATCGAGGCATTGTTTTCTAACTTAAATTAGTATTTGCGTGTATCTTATTGTGTGTGTGTGTGTGTGTGTGTGTGTAGAAACACAGTGCATGCACTACACACACACGCACATTTTGATATTAATGATGATCAGATTGAAACTAATATAATAAGTTGAAATATTAAGATTGGTTAATTTAAAATTTTAAATCACAATTACCTGAAATATCTTTAGTCATAGTTGAAAGAATCAAAATATTTTGAAACAAACAAATTTGAATGGTTGAGATTATCTAGATAAAGTTTCAGCTAAGCTAATAGTATTAGGGAATGACATAATGTTTTTAAATTTGAATATATATGAAAATATGAGAGCTGCATTTTCCTAAAGAAAAAAATTGTATGCTGCGTTAAATCATTTGATTGTTTAGAAAAAAATATATACATAACACAAATTTTTATTTTTTACATATTAAGCATCTAAAATTTTATATTTATAATACTATAACTGTGTCAAAATATATACATAAATAATATATATTTTACCTTAAAATGAGTAATAATGTTATATTTAATAATCATATAATTTTAAGTGTTATATGTATGAGCAAATTATTTTTGAGAATTTAAAATATCATGATCAATAATTTTAATTGTTTCGTTAATGATACATCATTTCATTCGTAAAATAATTTTATATAGATATTTCAAGGACCACATATCCACACATATTTAACTTTAATAAAATTATGAAGATAATAATGTGTCAAGTCCTTCATCAATTAATTAAAAGTAATTGTTGAATTAAAATTTGTGTATTTTAAATTTTGTTTTGACCCCCCTTATTTTTCTGAGATCCAGAGCTTATATGGGAGCATTTGGTTTAATTGAAGGGTGAGAAGTACAGGCTGATAAAATGGTAGTTTTATAAAGATAACAAGACAACTGTAAACATAAATACTTGCCACACTTGTTTTTTTTTTTCACTTCTTTTCTTAATTTTTCTTTCCGTTGCATCTCTAACTCCAAATCTATTGCGACTACACAATTTCAAATATTTATGTTTAGTTGATTTAGGTAAAATTTTGCCTAAAATTTGTCTAAAACGTGATTCCAAACATGTCTAGTTAGCATGCAAATTCTGAGAAATTTTCAAACTCAAATATTTCATTTGTTAAATTCATTGAAAAAACAAAAAGTTAAAGAACTCAAAACATTTTGCTTTAGTTATGGATGTCCTTACAAGACATTTATAGCAAGATGTATATTTGTGCATGCTTTTTGCTGATGATATCCTTCTGAATTCTAATGATAAGATTAGAGAAAAAGTTCAGGAAATTTTTGAATTATGAAGGTCAACTTGAGAGACTAAAGGCTTTCATTTGAGTAGATCTAAAACTGTATACATGGAATATAATTTTAGTAGTAGTAGCTCTAGTGGCGCAGTTGTAACAATTGATGTGATCAAGTCTTTAAAAAGGGTGAACATTTTAGATATCTCGGGTTTATTGTTCAAAATGATGGTGATATGGATGGGGAAGTTAATAGTAGAATTCAAGTTGGATGGTTGAAATGGTGGAAGGCATCAGGCCTATTTGTGATGCAAAAGTACCGCGTAGACTTAATGGACAATTTTATAAGATGGCGGTGAGACCTCCAATACTTTATGGCACAAAATGTTGGCCATATAAAACTAAGTTAAGTGTTCTTGATATGAGAGTGCTTAGGTGGATGAGTCACTTTACACTTAGAGACAAAATGCAAAACAAATATATTCTCGAAAGGGTTGGTTTTCTTCAGTGACAGAGAAGATTTGAGACAGTCGTTTTAGATGGTTTGGTCATGTTAAATATCGAGTGCCTGATGATCCTCTTAGAAGAGTAGATATTTTAGATTTGACTTTTGGTAAGTAGGTAGACCTAAAAAGACGTGGGCTTCTTGTATTAAAAATGATCTTAATCTATTAGAATTAACTGAAAATATTACACTCAATAGGATACAATGAAGAAAAAAGATTCATTTAGTCGACCCCAGTAAGTGGGAAAAGGGTTTTTTTGTTGTTGTAAGATTTAAGTGAAATTTTTCTTAAAACATGCCTAACAATAAGCCCCTTACACAACAACAACAACAACAACAACAAAAATGATAATACTGCAAATGATTTAAGAGGAAATAAACAAATAAAATAAATCTACAATAAAGAATTTTTAATGATAAAATGTATTAATATTAATATTAGCAACTATATTTTTTTCTTCATTTGAAAATTCATAAAATATTATAGTATCAACTGAATTAAAACAACAAAATATAGTCATTTTGCTTAATTAATTGAGATAGTTTTAAATATTAATCAAAACTTTTTTCTTTGAAATTTGTAAGTTGAAAATTGAGTTAAAAATAAAGAAATGTTGATTTGTGTTTTCAAAGAAGTTCAAATATTATGTCCAGAAATATTCAAGTCAGCCTAAATATCAATGCATCAAATTTAAATCTTTAATGTAAAAATATTATGTAATATTTATCAATTAGTGCAAAAGTTCATAAATAAACCAATAAAAATCATATATAATCAAATACGAATTCAATCACATACTTTAACCATCTCATTCAATTGATCTACAACAGATTCACTTTGAAAGAGTGGCTGAAAAGAAAAGAAGTTAAGAACTAAAAATTAGCCCTATTAAAAATAAAATTCACACAAAAATATGCAGTTATATGCATTTTAAATTTATTCACCTTCAATATACTGACCAAATAACAACTCAATATTAGGTTTTGATTTGTTTTAGTATCTAGTAAGAATAATTTCTATCTACCTCATTTATGGAAATGAATTCAATTAAAATTTTTAATAATTTTTGCCTTAGTTTGCTGGTCCCCTCATTGTCGACTACTATTTATGACCCAGAATAACGGATTTATAAGTGCATCCCCAGATAAGACTATAGTCTCCTAACAGAATTTTAGCTGGGTGATATTTTTATATTTACATTCGAAGTGACGTTTGAAAATTATTACATTTAAAAAAAGGTGAACTTTGCTAAAACCCTTAAAAATTGTTAACTTTATTGAAAACATTGAAACGTCTCAGTGAAAATTATTGAAAATAAATCGAATTCCACGCATAGCTCAAACAAATTATCTGTTTTAACCACTAAATATTTAATTCTGTTGGTTTTAAAAATCAAAACTTATTCCATCTGTTTTAAACAGTAAATTAATAGCCGATGTGTTCTAATTTCCAAATATTTAATGCCATCAGTAAAATTTACCACGTGCTTAGCAATGATGTACGTGGCAACATAATTAATAGCCATAAAAAAAGCGTTAAATTTACTTAAAAAAACGAATCAACAATTATAACTTACTTTTTAAAAAAGATTAACTTTATTGAATAAAATGAATCAACAATTCCACGCATAGCTGAAACATTTTATTCCACTGGTTTAATAGAATATTTATAATTATAATTAATATAATTACTGAAACATTTAAATTATAATTAACATCTTTAATATAAAAGATACTATATAGGGTTAAGATTTAACTTTGAAAATTAATGGTGAAGATTTGAAATCATAAAAGCAAAATAAGATGAAAGGCCAAGATTTCATTAGGGAAGAAACAGAAGCGGCTTTTATAATAGGAGCAGTGTATATATAAGTAGATAGATAGATAGACAGAAGCGGCTTTTATACAGATAGATAGATAGGCATACATTCATACTTATATGATTAATTACATATCATATATGAATGCGCACTTTATTCTGATTTTTAATACATGCATCTGTTGAGTCCAACAGTAATCTACCATTTATTTTTCAGGCAAATATTACACGCACAAATCATATCATGTTCACCATGGGAACTGATTTTAAGTATCAATATGCAAATTCATGGTTCAGACAAATGGACCAGTTTATTCATTATGTTAACAAGGTAAGTATTAGTTTTGCAGTACTTTTAAAATTGGCTTGTTTTTTTTTTTTTTTTTGACATTGCTTAATCTATGGTGGCTAAAACCTAACGCTTTTACGGTTTCATGCTGGTTTTCTTCTTTGGATTAATCAATAAACTTTATTTGCATGCGGGTACCTTATGCCCTTTCAGTCTAGTTCTCTAATTTTGAATTGTGATGTATTTTGGTTAAGCAAATATATTTGCAGTCCAAATTTTTTTGCAGACTTGTTGGATGTAACAGCTTTATGTGCTGTGAGGGCGCTGAGGATTTTATTTTAGTAGAAAACTTAAATGATAAAACAATTTTATATGTCGGAGAGTTTTAGAGCAAAAGGTAATTTAAAATTTATGTTATTTTTATTTTGTAGAAAAGGTTAATGATGTAACTTACACATTAAAAAGATAAACAACAATTAAGAGAAAGTGCTAGAAAGTAAAACACAAACAATTTTTACATTGTTTGGCCAAAAACCCACAAACCGACCTACTGTATGCCTAGCCCCAAAATTCAGGGCTAGGATAACTAAATAACCGACGTTATAATAACCGTATCCTTCCACAACGGATGGATACTACACTTACAACATGTGAGCACAACCTCATCACAAGGTTACAATTAACAAACAAACATAAAAATAAAATTACAAGATTTTACTCTCACATAGGAATATATAAAAAATACTGCTCTACAACATGAACAACGACATCAAGCCATTATCCCAATAAGTGGGATTGGCTACATGAATCCTCTCCATTGCGTCCTTTTGAGTGTCATATTTTCATTATTTCTAATAAACTAATATAATTTTTTATACGATATGCCAAAGTCCTTTTAGTTTTACCTCTGTTTTTCTTAACATAAGTCAACTCTAAAACATCTGTTCTCCTAACCGGATCATCAGATGGTCAACGTTTAATGTGACCAAACCATCTAAGATGACTCTCTCTAATTATGTCTGCCATTGGAGCTACACCAACCCTATCACATATATACTCATTTCGCATGTTGTCTCTAAGTGTCTAGCCACCCATCCACCTAAGCATTCTCATCTCAACTACGATTAACTTTGTTTTATGCTTATCTTTTAAAGACTAACATTCTGCGTTATAGAGCATTGCAGGCCTCACAACCATTTTATAAAATTTTTCTTTCAGTACTTTTCTATAAACAATAGGCCCCGATGTATTCCTCCACTTCAACCAACCAACTTGAATTCTTCTAATAAAATCCCCTTCTATATCACCATTACTTTAAAGAATAAACCTAAGATATCTAAAACGTGCACACCTTTTAATTTTTTGATCACCCATAGTTACAACTCTGTTACTAGAGCTCCTACTACTGGAATTACATTCCATGTATTTAGTTTTAGTTTTACTCAAACGAAGGCCTTTAGAATCCAATGTAGACCTCCATAATTGAAATTTCTCTGAACTCTTTTTTTAGTCTTATCCACAAGAAGGATATTATTATCGAAAAGAATACACCAAGAAGAATACACCAAGGCACATCATCTTGTAAATGTCCAGTAAGAGCATCCATAACTAAAAAAGATATCGGTTTAAAGCCGATTCCTGAATCCAACTGACATAGGAAAATACTTTTCCAATCCTTCTGTTCGAACACAAGTAACGACTCTAGTTGACATATCTTTAATGACTTGAATATAAGTCATATCAACACCTTTGCTCTCTAGAACTTTCCAATATTTCTCTTGGAACCTTATCATAAGTTTTTTTTTATCAATAAAAATCTTATATAGATCCTCCTTATTCTCTCTGTACTTCTCCATCAAACCTCTCAATAGATGTATATCTTCCATAATAGACCTGCTCGACGTAAATCCAAACTAATTATGAGAAATTTTTGTAACACGTCTTAACCTATGTTCAATTATTGTCTCCCATAATTTTAAAGTATGACACATCAACTTTAATTTCTCAATGATTTATACACTTGTGTATGCCCCTTTTATTCTTAAAAAAAACCAATAGACTATTTCTACGCACATCAAATCACTCCTCAAACATTTTTTAGTTTTTAAAATAATATTAAAGAGTTTTGTAAGCCATGAAACTGCAAAGTCTCCTTAATATTTCTACACTTCGATTAAGATATATCATTAGGTCCTATTGATTTTCCAATAAGGTCTAAAGTATTCATGTCATGATTTTTCGACAAATTTTATGTTGATTGTCGACTACCTAACACAACCCTCTACTATTTACATCCAGTGCTTGAGACTCGACAATGATAGTGTTTAAAAAAAACATAGGAATACATAAAAAATATTTCTCTCATCAAATAAAAAAAACAACAATAAAAATAATAACTCACGGTGTTATTTTAGGTCAAATAATATGAAGATGAAGTAAAGACTTGCAATTTTAAAATATTTAATCTAGATGATACGAAGAACCCAAAATGTAATTTATGTAATGAAATCAATGTAAACTTATAAATATCACTTTGAGAAATAAACTAACTTAAATAAAAAAAAGCACATTTATATTAAATCAAGGTAATATGAAATTTGTATGTGAAAGAACTTTCACTTTAAAAACATGAATTCAAACATTTCATGAAGTTTAAATCAAGATGAAAATATTTATAACACAAACTCACAACTTGAAAATATCTCACCAAAGATTGAAAGAGAGCAAAAAATGTTCCTTGTAGATGCTTGGATCAAGAGAAGACTGATGGAATTTCGGCTAAGCAAATGAGGGGAGGGATTTAGTAATTGAGACAATAATTCAACAGAGTTTTGGTATGATTTTTAGGGCAAGCCTGATTAACCAAACCATATGCCCATATTTATAATGAGAATTTCGGTCAAACGTTAGAGAACTGGAAGAAAATAATTTTTGGAATGTTTTTGAGATTTAGGAATAAAATAAATCAAGAATAAACAATGGTAGTGGCTAACCATGATTTAATATGAACTTAGTAGATTTATTTTGCCTGCTTATCAATATTTCAGAGATTAATTAATTTGGCCAATGAGAAATAAGTATGAGGATTTTAAATAAAGTAAGCATGGAAGGGAATTTCGGCTCATGAGGGATTAAATTAATAAATTTATCATCAATCAAGAGATTTAACTATGATTCAATTTAAATAATAATTTGAAATTTTTGAAAACTTTCTTGAAATAAACCTTAATATAAAAAAATGATATCCAAGAGATTTATTTTGCCTGCTTCGACCTTCTTGAAATAAACCTTAATATAAAAAAATGATATCATGTATAAAGTTTTATGAAATAATTTGAATGATTTCAAATTTTAATGTACTTTAAGAAATTCTAATTTAGCTATAAATATTTGAGAAAATTCGAATTATATCAACCAAAATAAATTTGGAGAGATTTGAACAATTTTAAAGAAACTAGACAATTCATTAATGCAAGTGAGAAAGGGAGGAAAATATTTAATTTAACTAGAAAATGATTATCCAAAATTAATAAAATGGATGACATTAATTTGAGTAAATATATTAATTTATTTTAAGTGCAAATACTAAGAAAATTTGGACTAAATAATTAAAATAACAAGAATTATTATTTTGATAGGAGAGAGCAAAATAATAATATGAGAGATGTACCATTCCTCTTTATTATTTTTTTAATTTTAGGCATCATTTTGAGAATATAATGAAGCCATTTTTTCAAATAATTATTTCATCTAATTTTGTTTGAATGTTTTTTTTTTTAAATACTACTATTCCAAGTGGCTATGACAAAATAATCATTTTTGATAATTAGGAAGGAGAAAAATGATAATTTGGATAATTTAGGGGATGATTTGAACTAAATGTAATTTGGATAATTTAGGGGACAATTTGAACTAAATGTCCATAACTAAATGTCTCGAATTGATTAATGATATGCTAGGACATTAATGAAATAAAATTTGAGTTCAAGTCAAGTTTCGGATGCATGTATGAAGCTTAAAATCATGCAAAAGATAAATTATCCGAAAAAATAATTTCATGATAATTTTAAAAATAATGCAAATTTACCTATGTAAAATTTGTGTAGTTGTTTTGCAAATGTGAAAATATGATTTAAACATTTAATTTTAATTTTAATTTGTGAGCTGTTAAATTTAAATTATTGCGCATAATAAGTAGCAATGACCCAATTTCAATTCTGAGTTGCTTTCGACTTTATCAAAATTTATTGATTGAACTACCTTTTGCACTTGCCTGAAACACTTAAAATATAGCATTAGTATTACCTGACAGAATGTTTGTTATCATCAAAATCGAATGGACCATATGAAATGACTCATGGTGCTAACAGGTGGAATGCTTGTTTATGGATATTCAATTATGTCCTTAAATTATTGTTTGAATTGTCTTGTACGTCTTCTTGTTGCTTACATATGCCAAAATCTTTTTCATGTCTCGTGCAAGGGTAAATTTGCTGTTTTTTTTTTTGAACGGTGGTTGAGGCATTGTTGGTGTTACGAAACTGTTGGTGCAGTCCATTTCACAAAACAGGCAATGGTTTAGTGACCTTCATTGTGGTTGATGTTATTTAATTGAACTTCAACGACTCTACATCTGTTGTCCTTTGTTTCATCTCGCTCAATCGAATTATTTGCTGATATGCTAACTGCGATGTTTTTTGTTTTATGTATAGTGAAGTATTCAAAAGAATGTTGTGAAAAATATTAATTACAAATGAACTAAATCTCAATTTGAATGAAAATCTTATGCAGTTACAAAGTAAAATTACCGTGCTTTAGAATGTATGCTACACAAAAATGTATTTGGTAAATGTTGTATGATTCATGTGCTGTAATTTATTGGCATTGTTTGAGCATGCCCTAATCTTGGAAGAAGCAATGCTTGATTCTTTATAAACAGTTGTGCATGAAATTTTGCATTTCAAGATCTATTCTGTATTCTTATAGCATTTATACTAAAATTTATTTATTTTTGTGCATTATTTAATATTTTACAGGGGAGCAAGTAAATTTTTCCATTAATATTTTTTTATCACGCTTCAGGATGGGCGAGTTAATGCCTTGTATTCGACACCTTCCATATACACTGATGCTAAATACGAAGCAAATGAATTTTGGCCTCTCAAGACAGATGACTTTTTCCCGTAAGTCGAAACTACTTGAAAGTTAAGGGCTTATTTGGGAACATTTTTTATTTTTTTTTAATTTATATTTTTGTTTTTATTTTTAAGAACATGTTTGTTTGGTGCATATTTTAAGTGTTTTTAAAAGCACTCAAAATAACATTTATATGGCTTGAGTGTTTAGAAAAGCAAACACCACTAACAAATATTTTTTATTTCAATGTAAAACTTAAACATAATAAAATAAAATAAAAGAGTAATCCCAAACGGCCCCTAAAATTTCTTGATCGTGCCTGTTTATTTGAAATCTATAATGCGGTTTTAACTAGTATAAATTGTAGATATGCAGATGGACCAAATAGATATTGGACAGGATACTTCAGCAGTAGGCCTAGCATCAAAACATACGTTAGAAGGATGAGTGCCTACTATCTAGTAGGGCTTCAGTTCTCTTTCATAGTTTGAATGGGGCATTTACATTCATACCACTCAATTCTTATTTATTGACATATCTAACATCCAAACTTTCATATTTATATACACGCCACTCTAATCTTTAATATCACATAAAAAATACCACCACTATTAACTTTTTGAAAGTGAAGTACACCTTTTCATGCATAGTTTCATGCCACCATATTGTTATAAATGTAAATTTCAAATTTTGGATGTTAGATATGTAAATACAAATAAATTGTGTTGTATCGATGTAAATTTCCCATTTTGAACATGTTATCCAAAAAGATGACATCTAATGTTTTCAACCACCTTAAAGGCTGCAAGGCAGTTGGAATTTCTTAAAGGAAGGAACAGCTCAGGGCCAAGCACTGACAGTTTGGCTGATGCTTTAGCCATTGCTCAACATCATGATGCGGTTAGTGGAACTGAGCAACAGCACGTTGCAAACGATTATGCAAAACGACTATCTATAGGCTATGCTGAGGTGACAAATTTGGCTCATGCTGTGGCATTTGCATCTTTGATCCATCATTGTTAGATATGTATTTACATATTTAACACCTAAACTTTATTTTTTACATTTATACCACCCAATTATTTCACATCACATAAAAATACCACAATTTTAACTTTTAAAAAGTGAAATGCACCTTTTCATGCATAGGTAAGGTGGTTTCACTGGTTTGTATGTAAAAAATTGAAGTTTAGGTGTTAGGTATGTAAATACATATGAATTGAGTGGTATGTATGTAAATCTTCATTTTTTTCTTTTTTTTTTTACTTTTCAGTCTGAGAAGGTAGTTGGGTTATCACTTGGCTGCTTGGCAGAGTCACTGTCAGGTTCTGATTGCTATAACCCGGCAACAAAGTTTGAACAGGTTTGATATGATAGAATTACTGTTTTACATTGCGAGGAAAGTTTTGTATCTTTTGCCAAATTGTGAAAGTACAGCTTATAATAGTTCCATCAGCATAGTTTATAAAAGTTGTACTTTCAAGTGATCTTCTATAAAACAATTGGCTTAATCACCTCAATACCTAGGAATGGGCCCTCTAGAACCATTGGCTATTATAGGTAATCCATTCCGCAATAATGACAAAAGATGGGTGCAGTTTCATTCGAAACTTTTTGGATCCATTGCTGAGTACACAAATGGACTGACTATGCATTTAGAAAGCTGAAATGATATCAGAAAATTCTGGCATGTCATGCTGAAGTTGTGATGGGGAAGTGAACTGCATGTACTTTGGAAGAAAATTTGCTGGGAATTCAACCACGTTGTTTTAAAAATCAAAGAAAAAATTACAATATAAAATAATATAAAAAGGGATGTAAATAAATAAATATAAAGAGAATATAATAATAATAATAATAATAAGATATATGTTTTTGTACATACACGTAAATCAAATGCGTCCATTTTAGCCATCTCACAGAGTTTGTTTGGAGAAGCTTTCTTTTTGCACTACTTTTCGGATCGTTACCACAATTGTGTTTATATGCTGCTTTCTTGCTGCTTCATAGAAATTTTGTTAGTGGAAATGTACTTTCTATAAAATGATCTGCTAAGTATGAAAGTTGTAAGAAAATCGTTGTATGACTTTTTTGAAAAATAATATTTATAAAAATCATAGTAGTTTTCTAGAAGCTGTTTTTTCCGCAAATGCTTTGCAACCTCCTTTATAAGCAACTGCACCTGCCCTAAACTTATCATAAATCAACAGTTTGGGTGTTATTTCCGTTCAGGTTAAGATATATTATGATGCATGAGGTTTTATGCTAATGACTTTTAATAATGTATTTATCCTACTTATGTTATAGAAAAAAATAGGCTTTTACTATTGATCACTAGAGAAATTTTTTATTATAGTTATGCTTCTTCGCGTCGATGAATCTTTGCCTACTCCATAAGCTTCCTATTTTTTCCGTTTATTTTGGACCTATGGTTTAAATGCATTATGTAATGAATTATTATATGTCTGTTTTTTCCGTTTCTTGGTTTGTGATTATTGATTTTTTTTGTATTCTACTGTCTAGTGTCCGCTTCTGAATTTAAGTTACTGCCCTCCTTCTGAAGCAGAGCTCTCCCATGGAAAAAGCCTGGTAATATGATTAATTTTTCATAATTTCTTTTTTCTGATCTGGTAATTTTTATAGAAACTGATGCTTCACTGATCTTGCAGGTTATTCTTGTGTACAACTCACTTGGATGGAAAAGGGAGGATGTGATTAAAATTCCAGTAAGAAATTCTTTCTTATTCCTTAGTCATTCGTAGCTAGATTTGTTCTCGGGAAACTCCTTTAACCCAGCTACTCGAAAAAAGGGAAATTTACATACCTAGCATGGCCTCCACCACAAGGAAAACAGTATACTAAAACTGCGGAGCTGATGGTTTTACCTCTTCCTTTGAGTATTTTGTTCCAACTATTATTTCATGTTTAAAGATTTTCTGTTTATTTTATGATGGAAATAGGAAAGCTGTTTCTTTATATTATGCATGGGGCTTAAGGGAGTTTTTTTGGTGCTAAGCTTTGCTTTAAACAAAGCAAGTATGGAATTTTGAGTTTCCTATTTTAGATTTATTCTTGATTTATTCCTTTCATTTTATGTTGTATTTCTTTCTTTTTTTAGTTATTGTATTTTGTAAGTTGTAATTGTAGGAGTTAAGTTTGCCCTAGCCTTTACTTATTTTATTAGGAGAAGATCTGAAATTTAATAATCATGAAATAAGAGAATATAATTTTCTTCGTCTTTCCACACAGTATCAGAGAGTGGGAATAAACCCTAGATTTCTCCAGTTGTCGGATCGGGCATTGGTGTGGTAATTCGTGATGAGATAGACAAAGTCTTTCTGGCTGCTGAAATGGAATGACTCTTGTCCACTGGGACAGTTCTCAAGTTGAAATGGAGGCGTTTATTTTTCTTGGCGAACTCCTTAAGCCTTGGATGATTGAAACCAAGGGGACCATGATCAATGGAGATAGTGCGACTATCATTGGCGCTTTTTGCAATCTTATGCATGCTAAAGGTTGGCAATATCACCTCCAGATTGAACCGGACATCGCATTTCTTTTTGAATTTCAACAATTTTTTTTTTTTTTGTTTATAGAGAATAATAACAAAGTGGCCCCTTTTTTGTGCTAGGCTCGATTTGGATAGGTTCTTCTTTTGGGAGGCTCACACTTGTGACACCAATTTTTTGAGCGTGGTTGAGTAAGATGCCAACCATGCCAGTTCTTTTGTCTCTAGCTTTTATAGATCTCTTCTAAACTTTTGTTTTCTTTTTCATGTAATATGCACATTTCAAGGAACCCCTTCAGCCGACATGCAGACCTCCTCGACTCTCATTACTCTACCTGGAGGCCCCTTCCTCTATTCTCTTTGCCACCGGAATCTTCCCTGCAGCAGACCCTCATTTGCCAGATTCTTTTTGTAAGCTTTCCCCGCTTTAATTTTTGACATTGGATCCTCCTTGCAGCTGGAATCCTCCCTACTGTGGGCCCTCCTCTGAATTCTCCTTGCGGGCCTCCGTGGTTCACTTTGCTGCTCCTACCATAGCAGTAGTGGGCTTATCCTTTATAACAACTGCCTATCTTCCTATAACCGCCATAAGACACTCGCTTTGTTTCTCACTGTCATTTGCTCCCTTGCTCATGCTTGTAGACGAGTGGTTGTGTTCCAGTAGATAGTGAGCTAAGTTGAATGTTTTCAATGGGAAGTAATGGTCACATACCACGTAATATGTATAAGCCTCTTCAAGGAATGAAAATGTTCCAACCAGAGCCTTTTGGTTCCAGTGTTTGTCCGCCACTTGGCTTATTGACTTATGTGCTTCCTCCAGATATTATAGCACATAAGCTTGTCGTGCAACATATAGAGATGTGATCAAAGGAAAATATATTGAGATTTTCATACCTATTTTACACTGATTTTGATGATATTACACATTAAAGAAGGGTATTTTTGATGTTTTGTTGCAGGTATGATGAATTATAGTCATTGGAGCAACAAGATGCAAAAAGGAGCGAATTTGGAGCGAAAAAGACCAAAATATGAAGATTGAAACTGGGGCGCCGACGGTGAGCCCAACGGCGCCGACGACGAGATTTTCCCTAGAGTCCAGATCAAATATTTTAGAAGGCCCGCCGACGGCGCCCACGAGGCCGGGGCCCGCCCGGGCGGGGGGGGGG
>NW_018164536.1:1401209-1409937 GCF_001263595.1 Phalaenopsis equestris
GGGTGCTGAAGTGTAGATGTTAGCCCTCAGGTGAGGAGAATGTGGGAGCTCTGAAGTGAGAGCCGGTATCCTCCCAGCCTAGCCGCAGATTCAGTAACCAAGCATAGGATTAGTCAATGTTCTTTATGCCTTGACCAAAGGGTAAAAAATATGTATGCTCATATTTGACACAATCCAATTTGAACTGATTCACTTTATCCATTCATTTTAATTTTTTGACAAGGAGAAGGATGCTTTCTTATATATTGAATTTCACGTTAGAAACTTTATTAATAAAATTAGTTATTTAAGAGTTATTAAAATTACATATTTATTTCAATTGCCTATTAGTGACAGATAAACAATTTGAACTATATTGTTGTGATTAAGTATTGATTTTCTAAAATCTTAGTTCGTAGCCTTTAATATTACTCCCTGTGGGATCGATATCTAGGACTCCATTAGAGTCCTGTATTACTTGAGCGATACATAAACTTGCGTTGATAAGTGTGACTTTACAATTATTGAATATTTTATATATACATTTTTATCGAATCTATAACCGTTGTCAAGTTTTTGGTGTCGTTGCCGAAAAATTATATCTTGTAACAGCAGTGTTAAATTCTTGCATTTTTAAGAATATATAAAGTCGCTGTCAAGATGCAAAAGTTTTCCACCGAGAACCAAAGGCTATCACCCAAGGGCTCTTACCCATAGTTTTTCTTTTGATTTTGTGCCTAAATCTTTAGAGCTTTTTGCTATCCTCCAAGATACTGCTTTTGCACAAGTCCTTGGGCTTGTTTTTTTGTACTTTTTTGTACTCTTTTTTTTTTTCGTATAATGCCAAATGCACACCATTCTTAGAGAACTAAAGGCTAGCAACTACTTATTTAGCTTTGAGGCACATATTATCAGCGGCTCAACATGAGCTACATAGGTTAGAAATGCAAATGTCTGTTAAAAAAATTGAGCATGAATTGAAGATGATGGCGATGCTCGATAAATTTATGAAGATGGAAGTTGACATTGGCGCTTCTGAGCCTCTTAAGGTGGATCTACAACAAGAGCATCAGAAATTTAGAGCTTGGTTACAGTCTAAATTGTAGGAACTGACCTAGAATATGCAAAAAAAATATGAAAAGTCTGTAGATCGGAAACCTGGACATGAAGAAAAGATCAAGGCAATAAGGCCCATTCTGTTACCTTGTCTGAAGGGTGGGCCGATCTTTAGTCCCTTCACCAAGAAGCAATTGGAAGTTTTGAAGAAACTTCTTTCTTGAAATATGTATTTTGTATTAACATAAAAAATTATAAAAACTATGCATGTGTGCACCTATCATATACAAAAATGTGATATTTCATCTACAAGTATAGGAGAAAGCTCACTATTCTCATCCACATGCATCAAAAGAAAAGAGCCATGAAGGGCTAGCTTGGCACACAAATATGCTGCCCTGTTACATTCACAAGGCATATGAAAAAATGAAACTTGCTTGACGTTCAAAAGGAAAGCGAAATTCAGAGCATCATTTGGTCTTTGGTGCCAATTGTCCCTCTTTATGGTAGACCGCAAAAAATACATAATGTTACAAAACTTGCTTAAAGAAACTTCTTTCGAGCACAATGGAACGACCTACCAGCTTGATGATACACCAATGTATTGTATCCTCTTATCTTGGTAAAAATAGAAGATTTTAACATTAGATATTATATTCAGGTGCTTATGATCACATGACTGGAGATAGTGTTGCTCTGACCAACTACTAAGAGTTCAACGACTCCAAATTTAGATTTGCCTATGCATCTCACTCTAGGATTGTTGGGAAAAGAGAAATGAAAGTCTCCAAAAATATTCAATTCTCTTTCGTGCTATATGTTCCTCAATTAGATTGCAATTTACCTTCAATTAACAAGCTTACTCATGAATTGAACTATCTCATTGAATTTCATTCTAATTCTTGTGAATTTCTGGTTGTGCATTCAGGGAAGGTGATTGATAGCATTGAATTGCATCAAGGTTTATACCTGCTTAAGGAAAGCTATTTTCTTAACACACTATTGTCTTTTTCACTATATCCTTTCCATATTCTTGATTCTATTGTGTCTAAGCCTGTTGAAAGTCAAGTTTTATTATGACATTATCGTCAGAGTCACCCCAATTTTTATTTTGTTGCAAAATGTACTCACCTTTTTATTAATAAAAAACCAGAATTTTATCTATCATCCATAATGGTGTTTAGGGACCATATAGATTGAAAACCATCAATTTAGCTAGATGGTTTGTCTCCTTTATAGATGACCACACTAGAACTAGTAGGATATTCCTCATGAAGGAGAAATCTAAAATTATACAACTCATTCAGTTCTCCCATAACATGATTTTCACTTAGATTATCCAAACTGACAATACAAAGAAATACTTCAACTTTATTTTTGGACCTACCTTGCAAAAAACGATATTATCCATGTCAGTTTTTGTGCTGAAACTCCACAATAAAATTGGATAGTTGAGGGGAAGAATAAACATCTTCTCGAGATATGTAGGTCTATAATACTTTCTCACAATGTCCTAAAACTTTTCTGGAGAGATGCCATGCTCACAACCATCCACCTCATTACTAAAATGTCAAGTAGAGTCCTTGGATTGAAAGCCCCTCATGATATTGCGATGGAAAAATACCCTCCTGTTGGAGCCTTCTCATCCAATCTTCCTTTAAGAATATTTGATTGTCTATTTCATTCACATTCACCAACCAACCCACACAAAGTTTGACCAAAAATCTATTCAATGTATATTTATTGAGTGTGCTTCTAACAAAAAGTAGTACAAGTGCTATTCTCTCATTATAAAGAAATATTATCACTCCATGTACATTACATTCTTTGAAAACCAACCCTACTACATGAAATCTAATATTCAGCGGGAGAGTAAAGTTGAATATTTGACTTGGGACACTACTGTAGATACCCACATTGACCATAGACATCACAACCTATTCTACTTCCTCATATTACTTTGGATACTTACATTAATCTAGATTCATTACAACATATTCTCCTTCCCTCTAACCATTCTACCTCACAAGTTGCACCAATTGAGAACATTCAACCTGAGTTGGAGAACAAGGAAATTCATGTGCATGCCAGGAGAAAGAAATCCACTGAATGTGATAAAGATAATATGCAACCATAGGATTCTGCTCTAAGGTTCCAAGGGAGGTGGAATCCATTGGACAAGATAGGGAAAGTTGTACAAATTATTCTATCTAAAATTATCTTGCCTTTGATAGGTTCTCTTCAACTTATAAAGCTTTTGTATCTTATCTTGATAGGGCACAGATACCAAAGTCTATTCATGAAGCCCTTCAAAGTCCAGAATGAAAGAAAGGTAGTTGAAGAAGAGATCCAAACACTTGATATAAATGACAATTGGAACCTTACAAAACTTCATCTAGATAAAAGACTCATTGGATGTAAATAAGTTTCAAGTACAAAGCAGGTGGGAGCATTGAGAGCTTCAAGACTGGGTTGGTGATCAAAGGGTCGGATAGACTATCAACTATGATGGGAAGGAGGGCAATTGTTGCCCTAGTTCTCCCCTTAAATGATGAGCAAAGGCAGCCACAAGCGATTTTTGTGCTGACCAGGGAAGATGCAGCTGTGAAGCACATGATTGTGCAATTTTTCTAATGATATGGTAAGGTTTTCAATGGGTTTAGCTCAAGTAGATTTTGGGGAGAAGCACCTGTTCGGTTTATCATAGATGAGTGGACTATGACCCAAAGGAGCATGTCGTAATTGAAATGTTCAAAGCAAAAGGTATGGCATGGTCAAAGCAAATTAAATTTCTGTATTTAAAATTGCTATGTTTAGCTGACAGATGGATTGCTCCGCTAGATCTAAAAGGGGAAGTGAATAACTAAGAACAGCACTTTGATCCTTGTGCTGCTACTTAATGCAATTCACCAGCCTAGTTGCAAATTTAAGCACAAGAATGCCCTCTTGGATATGGCTCCTTGATTACACCAATTGCCATGGTTAACCTGCCCTAATCTGGTTTCTTGGACTCATTCTCTGCCCAATTGCATTGCCATCAGAATTGCCTTGAAAAAGCGCCATAGAAGATCTCCAATTTTTATCCGTATGTTTATTAGTTTTTATTAGAATTTCCGGTCTAAAATTTCCGGTCTTCAATCAAATGACTAAAGATAGATGATTATATATGGGAGTTTTAGATTCGTCCGAGATTGTTTTACGTTAGATTCTATTACATATTTCAAGTCATCAAATTTGTTTGTATATGATTTATAATTTTGTGTGGTGGGCTCGAGATAATAGATTTTCACCTCTAAATTAGGAGTGCTTGCTCATTTTATCTCCATCCCATCTTAATTTAGTTCATAGTTCTGACGGTTCAAGTACAAAGGGGATGTTTTGTTCGTGTGTGTGAACTATTAAGTTCTTGTAATTTCTTGTTCAATTTTGTTTCTTTTAAAATAATGGACATCTGATGATCCGATTAGGAGAGATGTTTTAGATTCGACTTATGTTAAGAAAGGCAAAGGTAGACCTAGGAGGACTGGGCTTATTGTATAAGCTTATTGTATAAAAAATGCTCTTAATTTATTAGAACTAAATGAAAATATGATGCTAAATAGGATGCAATGGGGAAAAAGGATTTATGAAGCCGACCCTAGCTAGTGGGATAAAGGTTTTGTTGTTGTTGTTGTTAAAGTAATGGACATTGCCCATTTAAATTTTCACTTTATAATTTCATTCTTCACCCTTTTTTTTTCTTTTGCAAATTCATATTTCTTTCATTTTCATTTGAAGGCATTAATGTCTCTTTTGGTTGGTAACCTAAGGCATTGCGCTCGTGCTCTTCAAAACCCACCACGCCAAAAAGACTTGCATAGTGTACCGGCTTTAGAGATTTTTTGCAACATATACTTTGTTTCCTACCCTGCTCCGAACATTATGCGCATGACTTATTTGCTGTGTCACAACTGTTGACTACAAGTTTCTCCAATAATATTAAGAAAATTACACACATCTTCCTTTCATCACACTAACTGGATCACAATTGGTATTTTAGGAGCGTTAAAAGGTTGTAATTTATACTTGCACGAGGTGGTTGTCGAGATTAAAGCGAGGTTGGATCCTGTGATGAGAATTGATGAACACAAATGTTTTATTTATTTTTTCTTTTTCCTATCTTTTTATTATTTTTCACTATTTTAATGTTTTATGATATTTTTTTTCTTTATATTATTTCTTTGTACTTTTAGAGAGCGATAAAGAGTGGTAGATGATCATAGAACAACAAGATTTAGAAAGGAAGTGGCAAAATTGAGGAAGGGAAATCAGAGCTGGGCTTGATGATCATAGAACAACAAGCATTGACATTGTTTGATGACTTGGATTCCAACGGGGTTGATATGATGGCTGTAATTTTTTAGGTTATTGTCAGCAAAGTGTTGCGAGAGATGGTGAGCATCAAGTAGCTGGAGGATGAGAGTGATAGAGAGAATGAGAGTGACAATGTTTTGTCGGTGATAAGGGAGAAGCAACAATTCAAGGCATCAAAAGAGTAAATGGAGTCATTGATACTGAGATTATTCCAAACGACAAAGCAAACAAAAATATTATTACTGAAAACAACTTGGATTGCAATCATATAATCAAAAGGAACTAGAAAACACAATAACATCAATGTCCAGCTAGGACCGAGTGGGAAGATCCGGGGACAACGGTGGTGTTGGTGTTTGACCCGACCTGCAATTACGCAATAATTTAGCTTTCAAAAGATGACAAAAAATTTGACACAATTTATATTTAGCGACTAGTGTGCAAAATCAAATGTTATAAAATTTAGAAAATAATTTACACACTAGGGATACTGCGCAAGTATAAGTATCGTTTCAAGTAATATAGTGTTTTCTTCAATTATTTATCCCACAGAGAAGGGTTGTATGAAATCCTTTAGACTAATTATAGTCTACTACTATCAACCCTTAGTTTGAAATGTCGATTAAAGTAATTTTTCTAACAATTACTCTTAAATGAAAATATTAAATCTAAAGACATTTTCTGGATAAATTAGTTTGGAGAATTTTGAGATTTTAAAGACTACCCTTCTCGTGCAATGACCTAGATAATGTGTAGAAATTAATTGCTTAAAATATAATGTTGTCAGTGACAAATATGAGCATACCTATTCTTTGCCCCTTTCCGGTGCTAGTAAAGAAAATTGACTAACATAGAATTTTTCACGATCTTGTGTAGTAGTGTTGAGTAGATTCTAACCTCACTTACAGATTACCCACTGTGCCTTCTCTATAGGACCTACTAGGGACCCTTACGATTCAAATTCTAAACCAAATTGATAAAAAGAATCTAGTTTGTCACCCTAGAAATTTAAATTCTACGCCCATCAAAATTTATCTCTCTATCTATTTGCACACCTCAAGTGATCGCAACGGCTCTGCCCAAGGTGAAATGTGGTACTCACTAGTTGAGTGAAATCATAACCCTCCTGGGTTATTATGTTTCACAACGAATTTTAAACTCATAAGTGATCAGTTTGCAAAGTCAATTAAGAGCCTCCTGGGTTATTATGTTTCACAACGAAATTGATAAAAGAATCTAGTTTGTCAGCAAAGTCAATTAAGAGCCTCCTGGGTTATTATGTTTCACAACGAAATTGATAAAAGAATCTAGTTTGTCACCCTAGAAATTTAAATTCTACGCCCATCAAAACTTATCTCTCTATCTATTTGCACACCTCAAGTGATCGCAACGGCTCTGCCCAAGGTGAAATGTGGTACTCACTAGTTGAGTGAAATCATAACCCTCCTGGGTTATTATGTTTCACAACGAATTTTAAACTCATAAGTGATCAGTTTGCAAAGTCAATTAAGAGCCTCCTGGGTTATTATGTTTCACAACGAAATTGATAAAAGAATCTAGTTTGTCACCCTAGAAATTTAAATTCTACGCCCATCAAAACTTATCTCTCTATCTATTTGCACACCTCAAGTGATCGCAACGGCTCTGCCCAAGGTGAAATGTGGTACTCACTAGTTGAGTGAAATCATAACCCTCCTGGGTTATTATGTTTCACAACGAATTTTAAACTCATAAGTGATCAGTTTGCAAAGTCAATTAAGAGCCGATGAAAATACCATCATATTAATAACATAAGAGAATATCTAAGCAAATATAAATTCCTGAACATGCATATATTTCATTGCAAAAGAAAAGTAAAATGACATAAACAGTAAAATAATTGATAGAATTAAGTAATGAATTATGTGCCAACAAGGAGCATACGTCTACCTACCCTCTTTTGAGTGTGTATGTATGCTTACTATTCTATTAGTTTTATGCAACTATCTGTCACTTGAAAGCATGTAATTGAAGCAGATCATTAAATTATATTTTCTTAAAAGTTGCATTGTGAGTGTACTCAAGTTGCGACATCACCACTCCTGAATCTTAGTTTCACTTACAACAAATTTTAACATAACTTATTGTTACTTAAGTTATGTAAATGAAACAAAAAAAATATTACTCATATTATGAAAATAAAAATAATTCTATCATAAAATATATTTTTCTACACATGCCACTACTTCATATTAAAAGAAAAAAAGTAAAGAAAACTACTTACGAAACATGGATAAAACACAACATGAAATCTCGTCTAAATTAAAGAAATTCTACTAGAAATTTTTTACAACAATTACAAGGAAATGAAGAACATAATACTTAGTTTTTTTCCCTCTGAAAGATCTCTCCAACAAAGTCTTCTGCCGATTCATGCGCCGCACATACTTCCTTACTCATATCTCTTAAAATTCCTCAAAAATCTCTTCAGAAAATGTGAAAATCTACATCTCCATACTTGCGCCAAAATCCTCCTAAAACACTCCCTAATTACTTCTCTAAACTCCCCTAATTATTTCTCTAATTACTAGTCATGAGAGGCGCAAATAATCTCTATTTAAAGAGAAGCAAAAACCCCTCCTTTCTTCAAGAGACATATCTCTTCATCTAAAAGACACACCCTTTCACTCAAAGAGACATCTTTTCATTCAAAAAGCCACTCTATGTGTCTAGATTCATTTAACCACTCCAAGGGACGTGAAAGTTGTCCAGAAGTTTCCAGAACATCCCAGAATGGCCCAGAATCGACAAAAAATCGTCTAAAAACCATCTGGTCACTATAGCTCCTGTTAAAGTCGTGTCCGGCGCTATAGCGCCACTCTGTGCGCAGCTACATCGTTTCGCCCCGTTTGAGCTTCGTTTCACCCCGTTTAAACTCCATTGCGCTCCAAATTGGTACACCTACAAAATATACATGAAAATAATATTTCTTTAAAGTGTAATTTCATTTAGAACTATGCGATAAATATGAAGGAAATTAAACATAGAAAGACATTTCAAATTATGTCAGGTCAGAATTTTTTTCCTTGTTCAATTTGACTCTAAATTGTACTGTTTTTGCTTCATTTTCGTTAAAACTTCAATTCTTATATCTGAAACAAAAAAACATGTAAAATATTTTTCCTTAAAGTGCAATATTATAAAAAATGTACATAAAATGATTATGAAATATACACTAAAACAAATAATTTTAAGGTGGATCAGAGTGGTAGTTGATGACTGAAGTGGAAGAGGGTAAGAAATTGGTGGTAGGATGGAGGAGTGTGGGGGGGGGGGGCGGGATGGTTAGGGGGGGCTGGGG
>NW_018164536.1:1409952-1422301 GCF_001263595.1 Phalaenopsis equestris
GGCTGGCACGGGAAGGATGGGGTTTGGCTGGTTGGCGGCTAGATGTGTAGGGAGGCTTGAGGGTGATTGGTGGCTAGCACCCGGATCAGGAAGGGATAGGGTGTCTGACGGCTAAGAGCAGGGAGAAGGGGAATGTTGAGGGAATCGAGAAGATAATCACCACCTCAGATCAGGTACAGCCGGGGCACCACCTGTCCTCGGATACAATCCTAATAAGGGAAGATGTTTGTAGCCAGAAATTGAAACAAAAGTAAGAATAAACCCTAACTCAACAAGCACACATATTAATAATAGATAGACAGGAGGTAAGTGGGAAAGGGGGTGGTAATTCCCGCTCAAGGGCTGGCCGACCAGTCCGACCCCCTTGTTTGATCGACTCCCTCTACTGTTGAACCACACGGTTTAACCCATACGCTCGTCCTATTTCAAAGAGGAAGGTGTTTGGGTATTTAATGGCTTTGCTTTGTAGAGATTGAAGGTCTCAATGTTGGCATTGATTATTTATGTAGGCAGGAGATGATGTCAGTGAGCTTCGTTAGAGGGGTTGACATTGGATAGGGTCATAAGTGTGGGCGGTTGTCGGTGCAATGAAAATCAAAAGGAGAGAGATGAGAGATCAACCGATGACGAGAGGATTATTGTAGTGTCTGTTTGAAGCTGAACATTGTTGGTGTCAGAGTAGTCATGTAGGGGAGATCAATAAGTGCATAGTGTTGTACAAAATAAAAGAGTTAGCTGTGCAACTAGAGAAGCTGTGCATGAATAGGGATGATGGTTGAGTGGTTTGTTTGTGAGGTTGTGTGAGAGAGATGGAGCGGGTTTCAAGTTAAATGAGAGAGAGATGGATGAAAGTAGCACTCCTATGAGAGCTTGAGAGTGGAGGGGGTTAGATTAGATTTTTTTTTAAAACTCAATTTTTTTTTGTTAGGGGATACTATTTGGGTTGTTAAAAAAATACAAGTGTAAATGGATGATAGTGTGAGTGATGTGTATTGTATTTGAAATAACTTAGACTCGTTTGATTGTGTAAAACAATTACAGAAGGTTACTGTTTACAAATGATGGGTGGTGGATTCTATTAAAGGTTAACTGACTTGCAGTAACTGATTGGGGTGGCAACGGGAGGTGCGATGTGACGGTATCCATAGTCAGGTGGTGATCGTAGGTGGGCAGTGGCAGGGGTTTGCGGGTGGCAGTAGTTAGTGGCCAACAACAATAGTGATGATGGCGTGAAGAGATTGCGACGACAACTTTTGAGCTGCGTTTGAAAATTGCCTCTATCAGGCGATTTCTAAATACACAATTTGAACTAAATGATCATTTCTACATTTACAAAAAAATTACATTGCATTTATTTTCATGAATTATGAAAATGTAATGTATTTGGTTTGTATTACCGTCACGGCGCGTCCCTAGGGCTTAGATTACCAAGACGAGAATCGACGGTCGGACAGTTAAAACATATTTACCGGTTTCATTTCATAATCAAATAACATCCACCAAAACACAGCAATAACAATTCTAATTCAAAAAACTTAATTTTATAATATTTGACTCATATTTAAACTAATACTTATTAGCTTGCGCTCCGCGACGCCTATACTCTCCGGGGTCCATCTAATTTACAATTGATTTTTTTGTAAAAATATTAGCAATTATGGTTTTGAATTAAAACTAATAAGTGGGTAAATGATTCTAAATTACAATAATTCTCATTTTAAAATAATTTGCAAAGAACTGTATAAGAAAAAACTGCTCAGTAAAATAAAGTAGTAAAGTAAATAATTTCATTTTCTTTCATTAATTTATGTTTCACTTTTCATAATTGAGAGTTACCGTCTAAACATATACTTTATAAAAAAATATACATTTAACATTTTTCAACCCACCATAAAGGTAGACAATCCAGTTCCATTTTTCAGTTTCATTTCGTGCACGAGTACAATGCATTCCTCTGCTAGTAGAGCTATAAAAAAAACTCGTTCGCAAACAGTTCGTGTTTGGCTCATTTGTTAAGTAGACAGGTCGTACAAGAATAAATTTTTTAAGCTCAAATTATAAATAAGTCAAACACGAACAACCCTTTGTTCACTCGTGTTCGACTCGTTTTAGCTCGAAATAAAGGAATTATATTTTTTATTCATATAATAATATTATATATTTATATTATTTATTTAATAATATATTATATATATTTAAGTCTAAATTTAAATTGTAACAACTTGTGTGGTCATATGGTTTAGTGCCTTCTTTTGCGTAGAGATGGCGCATGCTCGAATAAAAAACTATACATATATTTTTTTCAATTAATTTTAATGAGTCAATTTCGAGTCGAACATGAACGGAAATGTTTAAATTAAGCCAAACATGAACACATTATTCACGAGTTAATTTCGAACACGTGTCAATTTCAAACGATCCGATTTCGAACGAGCCGAACACGAGCCAAGCCTGAGATCGCTCATGCTCCGCTCCCACAACCTTAGTTGTTTGTACCATGCAGAGGTGACTTCCATATGTATACATATATGATATTTTGTTCATTTTTTTATCTTGCATTTAATATTTAAAAATCATGCATTTTTTCATTTTAAAAGTAAAATTTGGCAGGCAGTAAAAACATGTGTAAATTAACAAAATTATGATAAAATAAAAATATATTACCCACCTAAGAAATATGGTCTTCTATCATTTCCTCAGATTAATCTATTCATTTTTGTGAACATATAAAACAAGTTAACCTTTATTAGCATTTATCAGTTTTATTTTATTTTATTTTATTCTTTAACTTTCACATGAATTTTATCATAATTAGAATATTAAAATTTTCACCTATTTATTATTTAATAAAGTCATCAACTTTAGTGACTTTCCTATTTCAACTTATAGGCTTATACATGTAAGAGTATTCGGTTAAATTTTATGTTAAAGCTTTTAACAAACCTACATGGTATCAACTTAATTATAACTTAGTTTTAAATTTAGGATTTATAATTTCTTTTTTAACATGATTTAATAAGAAAAATAATAATTCATTATTGAGATAAAGTATAATACCTGAACTTGTCCTCTTCTTTTTCTGCCTTAGTTTCCTCGTTGGGTCCCTAAAATTGTAAGAATTAACATTAAGGTTATCTGAGAATTAATGAAATTAATTAGGATTTACATTTCATAAATTAATTAATCAATTACAATTGATAGTTTAAAAAAAATTAATATTTACCTTTTTCAACGACTTTCTTGTCCTAATATTTTTGAACTGAGTAGTAAGGGTTCGGTTGATGCCTTCCCAGCACGCTGAATGATCCTGCAAGCCTTTCCTTCCTCTCCAAGCTGTTAGTTGGGCTTTTATATGCCCCTTGAGCCCTCCTTCCTTGTTTGCAGGCCGCACGGTGGGGACCTCGTGAGCCCTTCTTCCACTTCGGTTCGATTGCACACAGTTGAGGGAAACGACTAGGTAAGCAACTCGCCTCCTTCACCTCTCTCTCTTCTTCTTCTTCTTCTTCTTCTTCTTCTTCTCCCTCTGCCACGACTTCTTTCTTCTCCTTTCTCTACTCCCTCTACTCCACTCTACTGATCTCTCACACTCCCTTTCTCTCTCGATTTTTCTGTTCAAATGAGCGGAGCCGTGAGAGAGACAAACTACTTTTAATTTCAGTTAGGAGACACATCTTTTCCAACACACATCTAAATAAAATTTATTTAATTATATATATATATATATATATATATATATATATATAGACACACACACACACACATTTTCATATTTCAATTATTACAATTACATTGTTAGTTGAATCAAGATTTCTCTCTACACGATGCAACAACGAAATTCGTGATATTTGGATGGGATATGAGGAAGATATTTGATGATTTTATTATCTTAATATCATTTTTTAATGGTCCCGTTTCAGATATAGGAAGGACAAAGCAAAGAATAGTAGAAGGAGAAATGATGAGTTGGAGAAAATGAATAGCGGGCAGAGAAAAAGAGAGGTCAGAAGTTTAGGAGGTGGTTTTGTTTATATAAATCATAGACCGGCTTACCTGGGGGTCGAGCGACATGCAAAGGAGAGGAGAATGATGCGAGGGTTAGGGCAGAGGTGGCGTCTTTGTCGAGCAGAGGAGGAAGCAACGTCGATACTGTATAGAGGAAGAGGAAGCAAGAAGAAGAAGGCTCATGCGGGAGAACCGAAGCCGAGCTCTGGAGCTGATTGCACTGTTGTTGAGTCGAGTCGAGTTGAAGAGGAAGACAAAGGAGTTCCGTCGAGCTTCGAGCGGTTCGCTTTGAAGGAGAAGCGAAGAAGGGAGCGGAACCTGAAGGAGGCGTTAAGTGGCTAGCGTACAAGAGCTCGTGTAAAGGAGGAAGCTAGTAAGTAGTACACGCGCGCAGAGATGTTGACCTGTGCACGGACGAGGCGGAATCGCAAGTTTTCACGTGTTTAAGGCTGGACCAAAGTTTAAATGGTAAAATTTAATAATTTATATTAGGGTTTATGGAAATTATATGCACACACACATAATATAATGTTAATGAAAGATTTATTAAAGTAGGACTTCTGGTTTAGAATTTCAGATTTGAGCAGAATAGAAGGAGATGTAGAGTGCAAGCTTGAGGAGAATTGACTCATGCAATCTTCAATAAGAAAACATCAGTTTATATTTAATTAATGAATTTAATTAGGATCACATAAAAATAATTAATGAAATTTAATTCTTAAATAATGAAAATTTAATAATTTATTAAAATATTAAATTAATTAAATTTTATATCTTGTTCGATTTTCAATTATTTGAAGAGTTTACATCAAGGCTAATGACAAATTAATCAACATCCAGGTGAGTACTCATGTTTTTATACTATGATGATATTTTGTTTCTTCTAAACTAAATGTTTTTATTGGTATTATCGTTAGCTATATTGAAATTACTGCAAAATTATGATTTTAAATTTTATTGAAGTTTTGTTCATACTATATGAATGATATATGTGCACGTCAATATTGAATGATTTGACTGCTATGCAAATGAGAAATGAATATTTTTTAATTAAGATTTGATTTTTATTGGATGTTTAAATGTGCATGATTTGATTATGATAGAGTTACCATTTAATGGTACTAGTGGAAGAAGATACTCGGGTCGGGTCGTGACACAATTAATAATATAATTAATATATTAGTTTTATTTAATAAAATTAGCATTTGTTAGATAAGTATTATTACATAATTATGATTATAGTAAAATTTTATTCATTAATTAAAGCTAATATGTGTAGACTTAAGTAATAATATATATTGTAGCAATTAAAACTTTAATTTTTTTTAATTTAGTTTATATTAACAAAATAATTTTTTTATTGAATTTATTCTGATTTTAGATTTTTTAACAAAATGTACATATTTTGCCTTTTTCTCTAACTTTTCGATGCTCACAAAGCTAGCTTTTGTCCTCTATCTCGTGCATCTTGATTTTGTGTTTGCCACATAAATTTTTTTTTTCATTTCTGCATTTTGAGTTTGAATCCTTCAACTTACAGACATATTTGTTTTTCTTGTTTTTCACACGCATCCTGTCTTCATCATCTCCTGCGCAATATATATAAATATTTTTGTATTGTTCTCATGTTGCAATTTTGATGATACGAGGGTCCTTTTTGAGTAATTTTGATGTTTTGGACACATTGCTGTGTTTTGTTTTATGGAATGATCGAGGTTTGAGCAATTCCATCATGCTTGAGACATTTCAAACTCGACTTATGCGATATTGCTTTCATATTCTATCGTCGTGTTGGATCTAATTGAATATGGGATAGTTGTTGAGGTCAACCTTATTGTTTAGTATTCTACTAACTTTGTTGTTTCTCCCAATTGAAGCATTCGTTTCATCTAAATCTTTATTTGGGAATCATAAAGTCATTGTGATATGGGAAAAGAAAAATACCCTGAAACTTTTGTACTGGTGTGATTTCCTTTTCTTGAGGTTGTTAACCAAGCTATTCTACTGTTGATCTGGGAAAATGTTTTATCCAAGTAACAAATTGCTGCAGGTTGTCAGCGATTCAGTTGTTGTCCAGGATTCATCCAATGGTAGAGAAATTGAATGCCAGCTTCTTCCTATTTCTGATGATACCATGAGATTAAGAAGCCACTATGTTAAAGCATATTTAGGCATATCTCCCCACAACCGTCCTAAATTTTGGCTCGTATTTCCAGTTTCTGTACCACCTCTCGGTTTCAGCACATATGTTATTTCCCTTGCTAGGACGAAAGGTTACAGTCTTATCTTTTATTTATGAATTAGGAAGATTTACAAACGTGCCCCTCAATTCATATGTATTTACATTTCTAACAACTAAACTTTAATTTTTATTTATATGCCACCTTGCCTATGCATGTAAAGTGATGGTACTTTTGACGTGATATGTAATATTTGGGTGCTATAAATGTAAAAAAAGCAAAGTTTAGTGTTAGATATCCAAATACATTGGAATTGGGTGAGAATTATTATGTTCCATTTTATGAGCTTTTTTCCTGCCACTTAAGATGCGCTACAACGGATTGAGGGGCATGCCATTAATTAATCTGTGCAGCTTCAGGCTCTATTACTTCTACGTCTACTTCGTATTTATCCAAGGGAAGTAACAGCGACAACATGGAGATTGGACCCGGAGACTTGAAGCTACATTACAATGTTGATAAACAGGAACTCTCTTATTATTCCAACAGAAGAAGCTCTGTAAGTTTAAGTTGTTATGTCATAATTAGCTATATTCTTTTGTGAATTTTCTCCTATTCTTATTGTGTATGCCTTGAAATGGTGGTTTTCATCGTAAAATGGTATTATAGAGTTCGAACCAATATGCCTATTTGAGCACCTTGATTTTGTTTCTAATTTTACAATTTGTCTGGAAGCTCTGTTAATTTATTATAAGAACATTTACATACATACCAAACAATTCCTATTTATTTACATATCTAACACCCAAACTTTCGCATTTCCATACATGCCGCTCAAATCTTTAACATCACATAAAATATCACCATCACTGTCTTTTTAATAGAAAAATACATCTTTTCATGCATGGGTTTATGTCACCAACGAGTCATAAGTGTAAATATCAAACTTCGGGTGTTATATGCATAAATACATAAGAATTGTGCGGTATGTATATAAATTTCTCTTTATTTTAATGATGTGGAACTTTCTTGCTAGAAAAAAATGCTAATCCTTACTTGTAGAGAATATATGTATATTTGATTTTTATATTTATTTTTCTGGGACCTTTTAGGTTAAATCATCCTTAGGGCAGTCATACAAGTACTATATTGGAGCTGTTGGAGATAAAAGTGATTCACAGGTGTCGATTTGTCAAACAAGCTTCTGCTATTCCTCAATTCAATTTTTTTGTCTAGTGAAACTTTTTTACTGTTTTTTTTTTAGCGTTTCTTACTCATTTCCTTATTCCTATGATACTTCTATAGGCTTCTGGAGCGTATGTTTTTCGTCCAAACGGCACTTCTCCGATCAAATCTAAGCAGGTATTCATTATCCTTTTGTTTTGCTGGTACTTAGGCATGTGATTTCGGATCAAACAGTTATGCTAATATTTGGTCATGCTGGTTGGCCCGGTGAGGATGATATGGGGTTCATATGGCCATCTTGTACAAGCGATATCAGCATAGGCGGAAAGAAACTGTGAGAGTGGGCCCCACCCTCAAAATTTGTATTTATTTATAAAAATATTAAGGTTTAGGAGTTTGTCCACCCTCAATTTATAGTTTTCCCCAATCCTCACAAAAAAATACCCAACTTAACCACTTATCTATCTATATTTTCTTAAAAATTTTTTGTTCTTTTGTATTTGTATTTCTTTTTCATAAATATAATAATATTATTTAAACAGTTATTTATATTTCTTTATAGAAATAGTAATTGTATGTATATGTATGTATATATATATATATATATATATATACATAATTATTATTGTTATTATTATTACTTTAAATTCATTACTTAATACTTAAAATTTTCTCCACCCTAAAATGATGGCTAGTTCCGCCCTTATCAGGTTGCTGGGACCATTTATACCAAATGAGATCCCCTTATATTCATGTGTATTCTTTGGGTTTAGGTGCCTTCATTTTATTGCTGATGTTGCATATTGTTTCTTATCAGCTTTTGGTTTGAGTAAAGTGTCTAAATAGTCCCCTGACTATTTACACACGGTCATTTTAGTACCAAAGTCTATAAAAATATCAAATTAATCCCCCATACTCTTTTAATTTGAGGTGAAATAGTCCTTAAGGGGGACTATTTTAGCCCTCATTAAAAGCGTTTGAGGATTAAATTGACACATTTATAGAATCTGATCCATACAAAGATTCATGGGACTATTTTGGCATTTCTATCCTTTAAATTTCATCTCAGATACCTTCTTCCATTCCTGATTTGTATTTTGGCTAGGTTCCGTTGACTATTTTGCGGGGCCCCCTTGTAGATGAAATGCATGAACAGGTCAATTCATGGATATATCAGGTCATGTAACCTCTTAACTTTATTCAAGTTTTAGGTGCACAGCATACGATACAGATTGTTATATTTGTTTGGTTTAATCATGTACCGTAATATGGCCGGGAAGTAGAGGCATGAACTGTTTGAAGATAAATAGTGAAGGTCTCTGGATTATTTAGCTTTGTTTGATATACGGTTCAATTTTTGGATTATTTTGCAGGTTGTTTTATAAATATAACTTTGTAGAATAAGGTTAATATTCTGCTAATATATGAATATCCTTGCTTAGCTGCTGAATGACAGTTATCCCGCCTAGCTCTCGCAGTGGCTAGTGATTTACCATTTAGTCTCTAATTCCCAAATTTAGAGAGGTAAATATTGATTATTTCTTTGATACCGGAATTAACCTAAACCACAATAGTAAAAACAAATATTATTACGGAAAAAAATAGACGGTTGCAACCAACACATTTGAAAGGAAAAATACAATAATACCACAACTGAAAATTTGATATAACAACAGACATGACACAAACACTCAAACTAGGGTTGAATCTGGGGGTGATGATGGTGGCCAACAAAGGTCTGGAAGGTGGCAGAGTGTTGGACGAGGCGGTTGGCAAGCAGAAAATCTCATGGTTGTGATTTCCAAATGTCCGGGCTGCAAGCAAACAATAGGGATCAATGTGGGAGGGTTTTCTAGTGCGACAACAACAAAATGCGGCTGGCTCGGAGCAACAACAGCAAGAGTGCGGCCGGTTTGGGGTGCCGACAACAAGGTGGAATGCGAGAAGCGAGGGATTTGGATGGCAGCAACAAGTTGGAAGGGGAAGAATGCTATTTTTGAAGATTGGGTGCAGTTGTGTTTGAGAGATTGAGAGAATATTTTCTACTTGCTGCTTAAGATTCATTGCACCATTTTGCTTGGGAACGAGATAAGTACAGTTAAGTTTATTTTTTTTGTGGATTTTTTTGGAGGAATTGAAGGAGAAGGCCAAAACTCTGCAAGGAGATTCAGTGCAATTTTTTTTGAGAGATTGAGAGAATATTTCCTACTTGCTGTTTAGGTTTCATTGCAGAATTTTTGCTTGGGAACGAGATAAGTACAATCAAGTTTATTTTCTCCATGGATTTCTTTTTAAAAGACTTAATATATGATTTACTTTCTTAATGCAATGATTGTGTTAATGTGTTTTTATCATGAGTAATGAGTAATTTCTTGTTTCTTCCTTGAATTAAGAACGTCGTAGGATAAAAATTGATGATTCTTTTATTTTATGAACTTGAATTTTCTAAATGTGTTGTGTTAACTTTTTAACTTTATTTACATTTTGCTTGGTGATACACCAAAATAATGTGTTGTTTTAAGTATACATTTAATGCTTATTTTTTGTTTTATTACACTTTAAAGAAGAGTATTTTTATGTTTTTGTTGCAGGTATATCAATTTTAGACAGTTTGAGCAAAAGTAACAAAAAGACGAAATTTGAAGCAAAAACAACGAATTTTGTGATTCGACACCTGAAGCGCCAGAACTGGCGTCTGAAGTGTCACTTTACAGAGAGCTGGCGTCTAAAGCGTCATTTTATAGAGAGCTGACGCCTGAAGCACCAAAACCCAGAACAACGCGGTCTTAAGCAAGTTGACGTCTGAAGCGCCAGAACCAGCGCCAGAACCAGCGCCAGAGATGACTTTTTACAAATTAAGGCAGTTTGGGACGAATTTTGCACAAATTTAGAAGGGACCACTTATTCTGATCGCCCCATGAAGTGATTCAATGTATCTAGACACTTTGGAATGTTCTTTTATGAAGAGATATGTCTCTTGGATCAAAAGACATTTTTTGAAATTCAAAAGGGTTAACTTTTGGATAGAATTTTGGAGGGAGGCAGTCTCTAATAAAAGAGAGGGCTAATAAAAGAGAGGGAAGTCTACGGCTTAAGGAGAGGCGTGAATGGGAGTTCGAAGGGTTCAATTGAGGCGTGGGAGAGAGAAAGTCAAGGGCTTGGAGATTTTCTTCAAAGATTGTAAAAGGAGAGGGAAGATGAGAGATTTTTTCTTCATTACTCTTCTAAGAGAGTCTTCTAAGAGAGCTAAGAGAGAATTGAGTGCTTGTAAAGAGGGAAAATGCTTGAAGAGAACTTCTAGGGATTTGCTTGGGAAGAATTCTGAGATAAGTTTATATGTCTTTTATTCATATAAACTCATTTTGATATATGAAATTCGTGTTTTGTTGTTTCATTCTCATGAATTATAAGTAGTCTTTTTATACTTCTTCCTACTTTGAGATATGGTTTGTGAAGAATTGATTTTGTTTTATACGGTTTTATATGTTAATAATTTGTGATGATTCGAACTCTGATCTTCATTTACTTTTCGATCTGTCCAATTGAAATGTTAAAATGTGTTGAGAAACGTATGTTCCGAAAGGGCTATAATTTCTAAAATATGGTGAGAATCACATTTGATTCCATATGAGATGATGTTATCCATGAGGTTGAGTGCAAATAAATAGGGAAATATACTTTGTTGGATGCAGAATTTGAGATTTTAAGGTGACAAATTAAAATCTCCAATTTGGTCCAGTTGATTGAAAACTAATGCGAGATTGTTAACCCTCAGGTGATGGAGCAATGAGAGCTCTGAAGTGACAGTTGGTATCCTCTCAGCTTAACCACGGAATTAGCGATCAAACTCTGGATTAGTCAATGTTCGTTATGCACTTTAACAACGTTTCTCAACACATTTTAATTAGGGACCAAGCTCCTTATGAACGCGAGTTTTCCTTGTAGGGAGCGTAGTTGTGTTAAGCTTCTAGGAGGTTCCATCTCTATGATGGATTTGATTTCACTAGGGTCAATCTCTATACCCTTGTGTCGGACTATGAAGCCCAAAAACTTACTGGAAGAGACGTCGAAAGCGCATTTCAACGGGTTCATCTTTAAATCGAATTTCCTAAGGCGTTCAAAGACGGTCTTCAGATCCGTAAGATGATCCTCTTCGAATTGGCTCTTAACCACTACATCATCGATATAACATTCAACCTTGTGATGTAGCAAGTCTTTGAAGATATGTGTCATGGCACGCTGATAGGTTGCCCCGACATTTTTGAGACTGAAGGGCATGACTTTATAACAAAAAATGTCAATGGGCGTATGGAACGCCGTATGCTGTCCTTCCTGCGGAGCCATCCGGATCTGGTTATATCCAGACAAACCATCCATTAAGTAGAACATTGCATGTGTCGAAGCGACATCTACCATCAACTCTGAGATTGGTAGGGGGAAGTCGTCTTTCGGGCAAGCCTTATTCAAGTCCCAAAAGTCAATGCAGACTCGTGTCTGCCAATTCTTCTTTCGAACGGGTACGATGTTTGCGAGCCAAGTGGGGTAAGAAACTTCCCTAATGAAGCCGACTTCAATGAGCTTTTTGGTTTCTTCAATAACCTTGTTGACCTCATTTTTAGTGAGGTTTTAGTCTTCTACTCTTAGAACCTAAGATCTAGCTTTAGGAGTTCTTATTGACCATTCCAGCGGACTAGCACAGCGGACTAGCAATGGAGCCCGGAGCCCACCTCCCGTAGAACTTCAAGCCACTTCTTGACTCATTTTTGTGAAGAACTCGCATGAGTGGTTCCAAGCACTCAACTTTTAGCTGCAAGAGCTAAGGACCAACATGTAGAGGGCCCAAAAACGAGTTCCTATAGGATCAAACCACATTAGGTGAACCCTTTATGACTCGATTACTCGTGAACGATGCAATTCATGCACTTACTGCACCACACACGACTTTGACTTGAATCGACACGTCCACCGGCCAACTCCTGCAG
>NW_018164536.1:1422337-1448957 GCF_001263595.1 Phalaenopsis equestris
GACGTCGACTTTAGCTAGGAGGGACACCCATATCACTATGGTTTTGCGCGCGAGCAACTAGCACGAATATCGATGCACGTTTTTTTAGCCGGGCGCGGGCCCGGGCTCAACCTAAGTCTGACTTGGGTTTGATTCAGGCTGGACATGGGCTAATTGACTCAGCTTATATGATTTTAAATTTCAAATTTATCATTTATTTCTCCCCATTAAACTTTTCCAATTAACCTGTCGGCCTGAAAGGAAATCATTAATTTCCCCGCCCAACACAAGCTTAACGGTTATTTTGGAATTCGAGGGATAGAAATCCCGCTCGGGCTCGCCTTCTTCCTATGGAACCTCTCCTCCTGCTCGCCGAGGATTCCTCTCTCTCGCTCGCCACCTGATTTAATTAATTGGAAGATATAGAAAACTCTAAATCACCTTAAGCATAAGTTAAAGTGTAGGTTTCCTACACTGCACAAAAGCCTCGCCTCCCTCGATCTCGCTGATCTCCATTCGCCTGGTCTTCTCCTCTGCCATTCACGAATGCCTGCTCCTCCCTCTCGGGTGCGCGACAGAAGAGTCGCTCGACCGCTCGCCTGATTCGTTCGCAGCTCCAGATCGAAGCTCCCGTTCGCTTCCGCTTGTTCTCTCCCGTCTCCCGCACATCCCGCCCCTGCGCTCCCCCACCTCCCGCACCGAAGCCTCTCCCGCTCGCGATCGAAGCACCTCTCTCGTTCGCTCCCAGACTCTCTCCCCGCTCCGACAAATACGGCTCCCCCGCTCGCCTCCGCCATCTCTTCCTCTGCACTGAAGATCCTCGCTCGCCTCTCTCCCTCACGGTAAATCCTGCACAGCTGCTTCGATTCTCCTTCACCCTCCGCACCTATTCCTCTCTGTATCGAGGCCATAGCCGCTCGCCTCCCTCATCTCTCATGTCGTACAGCTCCTAACCGAACTCACAGAGGAAGGAAATCTCGTCCGTTAGCTGCAGCGGGGAAGGCAACAACAATATCGCAGTACAAATTACATACATACATCAATCTTACTGCTACATCTACTCCTTTTGTTCCGTTCCTATCAAAAACCATTTATTGAGGTAAATCTGTTTGTTAGAAATAATATATTAAATTTTATTGAGGTTTTGGGAATAGGATTTCGAGCAGGATAACTTGTTCGAGCCTCCAGTTATTTGCTCCTTTTGACTACGATTTTTTTTATTTGAGGATTTTGAGTTGAAATTTGATGAGCTTAATCATAATAGTGATTTCAAAATAAGATTTATGTTATTCCCTTCCAATCCTATTTGACGTCATAAGACTGGTTTCAAGGCGTGATATATTTGAATTATACACCACAGAAAATCTTGTGCTTCTAAGGAGCGTACTTCTGAATGACATTAAAATTTTGTCTGTTATACGTTCATTGTTACTTGATTTTAACTGTTGATTATCATTTCTAGAGCACTTTAGAAGAATTCACAGTCTTCTGTAATTGCGTTATTCTAAAATCTATCTTTTTAGTCGCTGCTAATGGTATAAACATTACAAGGATTGCTTACTAACACTTCACAATTTAATGCAACATTCTTGCTTTTCTAGGTCGGGCGCCCCAACACTTTAACAGTGATGTCCCAGTGTTGTTATATTTTATGCTACAGTAAACACTGCAATATAATACTGTAGCACTTTTGACATTTTTTCTAGCTTGCTGTCCTGTAAATTTCTTGCATAACACTAAGCAAAAACACCATAAAAAACATATAGTAACATATTATTTATGCACAAATAAGCAACTATTTTTACATACTTTTTACACTTAACATGATCACACACAGCAACGAAGAGGATAAATTTTAGCCTAATTCCTCAAGCATAAGAGATACACCCTCAAGCATACTTGAAGAGATAAATTGAAAAGTTCAAAAGAACTGCATATAAGAATCATATAAGATATGAATGACAAGTGACAACCATCATAAGCCCCCCATCAATCAAGATATGTGGGAACTGTTTGGGTTCATAGAAAGCTATACAAGTGATGTTTAGAGGTTATTTTGAGACTGGTTCAGACTGGTTTCGCTGCATTTTTCGGAGCTTTAAATGTATTTTTTTAAAGGGAGACTTTGTCACTGTTTTGGGCTAGTTTTTCTAGCTAATTTTGTAACATTTAAAATTAGTGTTTTGGGCAACTTTTAAAATTAATGTTTTGGGCTTATATGAGAGCTATTTGGGAATTTTGAAATTGTTGTTTGGAGCATTTTAAATGTGGTGTTTGAGGCTTTTAAAAGTGTTGATTTGGAAACTTTAAAAGTTGCTATTTTGGGCCGCTCAAAACATTGTCTTGGAGTAGATTTAAACACTCCTCTTGAGGGCCGATTTAATTACAATATTGAAAGAATTTAAACGTTCTTTTAGGCTGATTCACTTGCTTTTTCCCCCGCTTTGACTTTACTACTTTTAGAAGTGGTTCGGCCTCCTTTTGTTTTATTTATTTTTAAATGGTTAAATCATAAAGATGGGAATTGATGATTTAATTAATTGAAAGATATAGAAAACTCTAAATCACCTTAAGCATAAGTTAAAGTGTAGGTTTCCTACACTTTAGGAGCATACCCTAGGTGAGAGCCCATCCATCTAATCCTCAATGTAGACCTCCTAGACTTTAGGTGCACACCCTAGGTGAGAGCCCATCCACCTAATCCTCAGTGTAGGCTTTCTAGAGCTTAAGTGCACACCTTAGGTGAGAACCCATCCACTTAATCTTCAGTGTAGGCTTTCTAGAGCTTAAGTGCACATCCTAGGTGAGAGTTCATCCATCTAATCCTCAGTGTAGGTTTCCTAGTCTTTAGGAGCACATATTTGGTGAGAGTCCATCTACCTAATCTTTGCAATGTAACCTCCTAAGGCTTTAGGAGCATACCTTATGTAAGAGTCTATTCACCTAATCCTCGAATGCACAGTAAAACTAGACACTTGACCCACTTAGACTCTTGACCATAATTCACAAATTGACTAAGACACTAGCATGATGCACCGAGACGTGACCCATGCTTTCTTAATTCAACATAACAAACTGAACAGTGAAATTCCCTTAATGACTTAACCTACAATGAAACCCATTGCATCGGGATTTGAGTTTGGATAATACACTCAAACCCTCCTGACAATTGGGGAAATTTCTTAACGCTACATATGGATCATTGGACTAGGATGAGTCTAGGGTCTAAGTGGCGAGGGCGATGACGACATTGCTTATGTGTGCTTAAACGAGGGATACGAGGTTAGATTATTAGAATAGTATCTCCTACCTCAATGATCTTCAATAAGGGAGAGAAGGATCCATGATACTATTTGCCGATTCTTGGTGATATCGTTACCCCGACACTCTTAGGTTGTCAGTAGTTCTAGCACGATTAAAATGACTAGCCTGTGGACTGTACGACTTTACAAAATATTTGCAAAAATAAAACAAAATACCTTTTTCATGTTAAAAAGAACTCTGCATAAAAAAAAGACTTAAACAACAACTTTTGTATGAAAATTCAAAGAATTTTTCTATGAAAATTTATAAAAGTCCATTGTTAGTCATTTGGATTGAGGTTAAGAACTACCTCCTGTAGATTGTCGAGTTTGCAACCCTTACTCAAGGTCGGGAAGCACACAACCCAGCTCTGAGCCCCCACTTTTACCAATGTCTTATACTCAGTCCTGGTCTTTCATGTGTGGCTAAGTGTTTCTTTTGCTTGTGATTTCTACGACTCGTTTTTCTGACTTTTGTGCTGAGTTTTCTCGTATTGTTTAGTTTTTCTTGCAAGTTTATTTAAATTTTCTGCAAATCATGCTACGCTCGCAACATTAATAATACAACAGTAGCAGATGCCCAGGTACACTTTTACAGTTTATCTATAGTATTTTACTTTATTGCATTTTATATATCAAGTATATTTTATTTACCTGCGATTTGTTTATTCTCTATGCAAAACCAAAACTGAAACAAAACGAAACCAAACATTGACACCAAAACTGTGAAGCACAAATCACCAATCTCAAACACTTAAATTTACAGCATTTTACTTTATTGCATTTTATATATCAAGTATATTTTATTTACCTGCGATTTGTTTATTCTCTATGCAAAACCAAAACTGAAACAAAACGAAACCAAACATTGACACCAAAACTGTGAAGCACAAATCACCAATCTCAAACACTTAAACCCTGGAGAACCCGCCTTAGGTTCCGAGGTTGTCGTGTGACACGACGTAAACCCTCTTATTTCTGTGGGCTATTTGCATAATCGGGTATTATGCAAATGTAAGTCCCAAATAATAAAATTGGCAGGACTAAACATTCAAATAACTTCTTCTCTAAAATGCAGTCACACAGTAGGATAGTTTGGGATGTCACTGAGGTTTCTCCTCAGGATCTATGACATCCTCTACCTGTTCCTTCCTTTGAACTCCTGAAAGAACAGTTCCTACTTGAGCCACTTCCACTTGTTTTTTTTCCACGTCCTACCGTGAAAACCTAAACCTTGAAATCTTGAAGACTAGATCCATTGATCATTATCGAGAGTTTTCTCAAGTGACTCCAGTCATTTGAGATGTAATTAACTATATGGGCTTGTCTTTATAGGGAACTTGGAACCCAGGTAAAATAAACCCTATTTAATCTTTGTATTAAACAGGGGAACTTGTCGGTCATACATAAAAGATTCGCAGACCAAACGAATGTCACAAATCTCTTAGTTAGCAGGATTGGATCTATCGCTGAGGTAGTCTACACTTATCTTTCGGGAGGGTGTAGTATTCACGGTATCAGACATGATTATGCAAATTATTGGACGAATGAGATCCATTTGATTTTTTTTTTTTTTGAAAATTAAAACATACTACTTTCAAAACCCAAACTATATATCTATTATATTAAATTAAATTTCAAAAATTATTTTCATATATCATATTTTTCAAATAAATCTAATCAAAAAGTTGACCGACAAACCTTTAACTCAATCTCGGGTCGCATCCTCCGAGACGTTTTTTTCACGGTAGTGACACTCGAATCAATAGAGAGATTGTGGACTACGATTTCTGGGGCTAAATTGGGCATCTCAAAATAACTCCAAGGAAGGCAGTCTTGAAACTGCTTGAGAATCTCCGTGATTCTGGCGGCCGTGGAGGCGGACAGGAGCTTACTAATATAAGTGGGACGAGGGTCGTCAGTCGTGCCAAAGTTTACTTCGACCAACTCGTCCACGGTCGAAGAGACGCCATCCTCCAGCTCAGGAGGGGCCTCCTTGATTTCAACCTCATCATTAGAGGTTGCACATTTGCTATCGTAAGATGAGGAGATCATCTTGCATGAGGATTTGGGGCTCTTAGCGTCTCCTCGCCTCTTTGACATATCCCAATCCAGATCTATCTCTTGGGAGTCTATCCTGCCACATAGCCATAAATAATTTGGCTTGACGAACAATCTATCTTTTATGCGGTAACCCATCATCTAACAAATTATAAACGAGAGGCGAACAATAATACGAAAGAGGTATATCCTCTACTTTTTCATTATCATCACATAGAGGCGTTACATTAGAGTTGGTTACATGAGAATCAACTTTGTGAAACAAAATGCTCTTCTCCTTAGCCCCGGGTCTAGGAGGTACATAAAAAGTCTTGAGATCTTCAACTGTGGCAACACGTCTGGTTGTCAGATCTCTGAAGTAGCCTTGCGACACTGGGTTGATAGTCAACACTTCGTCAGATAATGTTAACTTGGTCAGGCGAGGGACCATTGTCACTGATGGCGACCAAAGAATCTCTTCATCGGAGTTGTCTAGAGTGGCAACTTGCGAATATCTAGGCTCGTCCATCTGGAAGGCTTCTTCTGCTTCATAATCCGTGTCAGAATCAACATATATTGTGACTCTAGAGGTCGGCAGAGTGGGGAGCCTTCTAGTGGGAGGCTTTTAGGGAAGAAAACTATTCTAAACTCTTCTTTAAGATCTGTTTTCTCGTGCGCTTGGAGTGTGGGGTGTTCGTGGAGTGCTGTTTACTTTGCCAAAAATCCTCTTTAAGCTATACTTTCGGGTGCCTGTGGTGTGGAGCATTCGTGGTTGTCGTTTCTTGAACGTGGTTGTCGAGCATTCGTGGTTGTCGTTTCTTGAAGTTTTTAGGGGAAATATTTCTCTTCGAGTGGTTTTTCTGGATTTATCTTTCAATTTTATTTTAAATTTGCTGAAAAGAGGTATCATTCTCCTTCTCTCTATTCTATTTTATCTAGAACGGCATGTTGAGACATCTCTATCCTCTTGCAAAGGTTAATGGAGGAATGACTTAGTTTATTTTGAAGTTTAGGTTTTGATACATGCTGGAAATTATTTTTATGCGTTGGAAAATTATGTTTAGGGCTCATTTCTTGCTTCTCTTGCTGCCCCTTATTAGAATGCATGCTGGAAATTATTTTTATGAGTTGGAAAATCATGTTTGGGCTTCATTTCTTGCTCATCTTGCTGCCCCTTGTTAGAATACATGCTGAAAATTATTTTTATGAGTTGGAAATCTATGTTTATGGCTCATTTCTTGCTTCTCTTGTTACCTCTTTTAGAGTACATGCTGGAAATTACTTTTATGAGTTGGAAAATTTGTTGGCCTTAGGGATGTATGTACATTTATATGTTTCCTGTTACTTGTTACTATTTGGAATATATTCTGAATGCAATATTTTGAAATATGAGATTTCAATAGAGTTGATTTTGATAGCTCTGTTTTGGCCCATTTGTTGGGTTCGGGTTTTGCTCTTTTGGGATTGGATTTTTGCTGGAAACTGCTCCCTATTTTGGCCCATCTGGTGATCTCGGTTTGGCTCTTTGAGATTGGATTTTTGCTGAAAAATATTTTCTGATTTTCTATTCTTGTTGGGTTCGGTTTTTGAGCTTTTGGAATGGTAAATATTGGAAATTGTTGTAACCCATCTACTGAGATTCGGTTTTGCCCCTGTCCTTGGCTCGGTTTTGCCCTTTCCGTTGAGTTTGGTTTGCCCCTGTGATGGGCTCTGTTTGCTTCTGCTCTGGGCTCGGTTTTGGTTCTTCTGAAATGCATAATGCTGGAAATGTTTTCTTTGTTTGTTCTCCCATTTGGTTGAGCTCGTTTTGTTCCTATGTTGGGCTCGGTTTACCTCTAGACTGGGACTGGGTTTTGCCCTTTGCTGGGCTCAGTTTACGCTTCTTTCTGGTGTTTTATGTTGGCTGGAATCCTTTATATGCTTGGACCATTTTTTGAGCTCGATTTACCCCATGTTGGGCTCGGTTTGGACTCCTTTGTGTTTTATGTTGACTGGAATCCTTTATGTGTTTGGACCATTTTCTGAGCTCGATTTACCCCATGTTGGGCTCGGTTTGGGCTCCTTTCTGGTGTTTTTTGTTGGCTGGAATCCTTTATGTGTTTGGACCATGTTGTGAGCTCGATTTACCCCTATGCTAGGCTCGGTTTGGGCTCCTTTCTGGCGTTTTATGTTGGCTGGAATCCTTTGTGTTTGGACCATTTTCTGAGCTAGATTTATCCCTATGATGGGCTCGGTTTGGGCTCCTTTTGTTGGGAAAAAAACGACGGCAGTAAAACGAAAAATAGATCTAGAAAAATTACACCAGAAAAAGTCGACCCAAGATTTACGTGGTTCGGCAAATTGCCTGCGTCAACGGAGCTGCAGAGGATTTTATTAGCTTTGAGGATTATACCGTCGACCACGTCGACTTACAAGAAATAATTCTCTCTCTCTCTCTCCTCACCTTCTCTCTCTCTAAACCGAGAGGCACACTAAGAAGAAGAAAGACAACTTTAAAGAAAAGCTTCATTGTGATTCCTTTATTCCAGTCTCACGACAGAGTATAATCCAAGTAGAGAAGACTGTTTGGAGAGTAATACAATTTCTCTATAATCGTGAGCCCCTTTTAAAGCTTCCCAGTATCCAGCTTATTTTGGTAATCCTTAATTTTGTGATTCCATAGAGAAAACATGGAATCATGCTTTAATGACCCATATAAAGCCCATTAAGGCAAGCTATCAAATTCATTGCATTTTTGTCTATATCAACAGGAGGGGCGGGAGATTAATTTGTTAAAACTTAATTAATTAATTAAGTTTTCTTTAATTCTTCCTGTCAATAAAAGACAACTGCTTTAGATAAAACAGGGAAGCATCAAGCTATAGCAGGGAATAAAATACATAAGGAAATAAACTTAAATAATTTTCATAAGTGTCGACGTCGCCAATTCAAGTGGACTGAGTTTCCACCTTCCTTAACAATTCTCCCACTTGGAGACTGGGACACTGACTACATCATCTGCTGGCTGCATCGACCTTATCCTTAAACGTGATATCCTCCATCTCTGCAACTCAAACCTCTGTCTTCAAGCTAGAAGACCAACTGAAGTCGAGTACAACTTCAGTTTCTCAAGAGTAACACCTTTAGTTGACATATCACCGTCAACGCAGCCTTGTACCTCCAAGCTTTTTCTTGGGTTACTCATGATTCTACTTATAACTCCCACTGCATGAGCAATATCCAACCTCAGCTGAAGGCCTTTTTCAACAAGTCCACTCTTTTACCTTTTACTGTTATCAAGCACAGTCTTCACCCGGTATACCCACTTGTTATGCAATGCCTTCTTCCCTGGTGGAAGTTCTGTTAGGGTTCTGTCAGCTCCCACTTGCTCGAAATTTCATCTTGCAAGATTTCTTAATAGCTTTGTGGTTCTCTACTATCTGTCCGTACTGGATCCAGTTTTCCTGCCTTTGGCGCTCTACCACTTTTTAAGAAACTGACTTTCTTCTGCTTCTCCATAATGCTCCTCTGGCTCATGTGTCCACGCCTGAGTAAACCGGTAGTCATATATAGTGCGTCAGTTTTCTTACCTCGAGTCAGTACTAATGCTCCTTTAGTCACCTTCCAGGTACTATCTGAGAACACTACTGAATGACCACCATGATTGAGCTGCCCAATAGAAATGAGGTTTTTTTTCAAGTCAGGAACGTGCTTGACTTTTTGCAAATTCCATTTACTCTTGTTAGGGAGTGCAATATCAAAGTGCAATATCAACACCACTTTCAAAGTTATTCCATCAGCCAAATATATCTTCCTAAAGTCATCTGCAACATAGTTTCACATCAACTCCAGTTTGGGAAGATGCGTTCCGCATAGTTCCGCATTAACTTCCGGTGGGAAGATGTATGGAAAGAAGCACCTGAATCTAGAATCCAGTCATCAACAGATTTGTGAACTGCCAATAATAGCGCATCTTGTATCTCTCCAGTTACAATATTAGCGTCATCATTCTCCTTCTTGAGATTCCTGCAGTTCTTATTTATGTGGCCAGCCTTTTCATAATTCCAGCAGGTTACCTGCTGGCCAGACTTTGATTTTGATCTTTCTCTGTTTGAGTTCCTGTCCCATGATCTCCTTCTAGAATCTCCCTCTGGAATCAACATTCAGCGCCGAACTTGAACATGAGGTCTCGCCAGAATCCTTCTTATGCACCTCCTCAGCCAAAATTAAATCACGAATATCATCATATTTCAGCTTAGATTTACCGGCAAAATTGTTAACTGTCATCCTCATGGCTTCTCAGCTATTTGACAATAAAGCCAACAATATCAGTGCATGCATTGCATCATCAAATTCAATTTCTACACACGACAATTGATTTGTGATAGTATTAAAATTATTCAGATGTTGTGCAATAGACTTTCAGGTTGAATAACCTTTTTCATCAGGTGCACCTTGTTATTTGCTAATGGCTTTTCATACATGTCTGATAAAGCTGCCATGAGATCTGCAATAGTCATTTCCTTGATGACGTTATGGGCAACGGATCTTGACAGGGTTAATCGAACAACCCCCAGAACCTGTCGATCCAACAGATTTCATTCCGCTTCGTCCATCTTTTCCGGCTTCTTTCCCAGCTTCTTTCCCAGCAACGGCAGGTGAAGTTTCTTCCCATAGAGGTAGTCATCTATCCGCATCCTCTAGTAACTAAAATCTGTGCCTTTGAACTTCTCAATCCCCGATGTCATCACTTTGTCTCCACCCATCGTTTTCTTTCAGCCTCGAACCAAGGCTCTGATACCAGTTGTTGAGAAAAGAAAACGACTTCAGTAAAACAAAAAACAGATCTAGAAAAATTACACCAGAAAAAGATGACACAAGATTTACGTGGTTCGACAAATTGCCTACGTCCACGGAGCTGCAGAGGATTTTATTAGCTTTGAGGATTACACCGTCGACCACGTCGCTTACAAGAAAGAATTCTCTCTCTCTAAACCGAGAGGCACACTAAGAAGAAGAAAGACAACTTTAAAGAAAAGCTTCATTGTGATTCCTTTATTCCAGTCTCACGACAGAGTATAATCCAAGGAGAGAAGGCTGTTTGGAGAGTAATACAACTTTCCTGTAATCGTGAGCCCTTTTTAAAGCTTCCCAGTATCCAGCTAATTTTGGTAACCCTTAATTTCGTGATTCCATAGAGAAAACATGGAATCATGTTTTAATGACCCATATAAAGCCCATTAAAGCAAGCTATCAAATTCATTGTCTTTTTCTCTATAGCAACAGGAGGGACGGGAGATTTATTTGGTAAAGCTTAATTAATTAATTAAGCTTTTCTTAATTCTTCCTATCAATAGAAGGCAACTGCTTTAAATAAAAACAAGGAAGCATCAAGCTATAGCAGAGAATAAAATACATAAGGAAATAAACTTAAATGATTTTCATAAGTGTCGAGGTCGCCAATTCAAGGAAGTGTGCCGAGTCTCCACCTTTCTTAACACCTTTTTGGTGGTTTATGTTGGCCGAAGTTCTCTTATTATTTGGATTATTCTGTGGGCTTGGTTTGACACTTTTGTGGAGGATGGTTTGGTTGGGGCCTCCTCTTTAATGCCCCCCTCCTCTTAAGATTTTTATGGGTGATCAGGTTTGTCATTCAAAAATTCATGAATTTTAATATCTATCTTTATGTGAGAGTGTTTGATATGAGTGTTCTCATGTTTTATATGATGAAAGTGGGTTCGATCTCAATGATGTATAATAGCTTGTCTATTCACTCTCTTATGTATGTCAAATACAATGCAATGGTAGTGCTTATGGTGGTTCCTTTATGCTGCCATTGGGATCTTCTTCTTTGCCCCTACCCATGGGTTTGTGTTGTGTTGGGTTCCTCCTTGCCATCTGTGGTCGTGAGCTTTTTATTGGAGGTTTGACTATGCTCTTTCTTGGCCTTACCCGTGAGGCCTGTTCCCTTTCCTGGTCTAACCCGTGATCCCCTACCCTCTTTTCTGCTTTACTCGAGAGCCTTACCTGTTGATATCTTCGTGGAATAAGATGGATTGATAGCCATCTCTCTTTGTGGCCTTTGGTTATGAATATTTATAATGTTCTATATGGATAATTTCATGTTTATGCGAAATGAAAAGCTTTTAATGAAGGTTGAATTTAAACTATACTTTCTTTTAAAATTGGTAAGAACAGATACAATATTTATAAAAAAATATTTTCATTACAAAATTAAATACAATTTTACTTTTGTATTCCTGAAATGCATATGCATGCTAAAATTTAAATTTTAAATATGTTACAATTGGGTTGTCAACTTGTTGATTACTGATTCTGGGCTTAGTACCCTCCTAAGTTAGGTTCAGTAGGATATCCTTCTAGTGGAGTGACAGACTTTATACATCCGGGTGACCGAGTAGCCTTCGACGACCCTCGAGTATAAATATATATATTTGAGCCTAGCCCCGTCCCGAGTGTTTACGGTCCTCTTTTTTTGAATTTTTTCATATCTTTTTCTTGGAATCTTTGGACAAAGCACTCGTGGTCTCTTTTCTTCGGGATTTTCTCGAGGTTTTGATAGTTTTATTTAAATTATTACTCGTTAATTTTCCCGAATCTTTCGTCGTGGTTTTATTTGTTGATTTTCTTGAAGTTTTCAAGCAACGTTTCTTTTATTTATACAGTGAATAATAACTAGTTTAAAGGAGCAACATACTTCCCAAATTTATAGGTGTGATTTACATTGCAGCATTTTTATTTCTTAGCATGTTGTATTACTCTCCCAGCATGTTATACTATTTTTCCTAGCATATTATACTATTCTTTGAGCATGTTATATTGTTCTTTCTTTTTGCTGTACATTATACTGTTCTTTTCTTTTATACTGCATGTTTTGTTACTTTGATGCACACTATATCTTAGTTTAGGAAAACCTAATGGTTATATAGGAATTAACTTAAAATCTGGAAGGTGCTACTACGAAGAGCTTTGGAGCGAATACTGTGGGCAGCACGACGAGGAACAACTTCAAGGTGGATCCGAAACATCAAAACACTTTCACGTCACCGATCACTTCCCTTAGTTTAAATAACAACCCATAGGAGCTCGAGGTGGTTTGTCTAGCGCAGTGTAAATCCTCACATATCACCTTTTAGGTTATTGTACAACCATATTGTGCAATTATAAGTCATAACACTTTATGATTCTGAGGTTACCGTACGGTACGGTGTAAATCTTCCTATCTTTTTATGTTATTTGCACGATCAGATATCGTGTGAATATAAGTCCTAAATTCTAAATAAAGTGCATAATTAAAATATTAAACAACATCATTTTAAAGATATAAAGCCATACAGTAGGATAGTTGGGAAGTCACCGGGGTTTTCTCTGGACCTATGATATCCTCTACTCTTCATTCCTTTGGTTTCTTGTAAATAATTGTTCTTGTTTGAGCCACTACCATTTGATTTTCCCATGTCCAATCTTGGAAACCTAGACTTTGAAAACTTGAAGGCAAAACTACTGATCTTAATCGAGAGTTTTCTTAGGTGACTCCGGTCATTTAAGATGTAATTAACTATAGGGGTTTGCCTCTATAGGGAACTTGAAACCTAGGTAAAATAAACTCTATCTAATCCACATATTAGGTAGGAGAACTTGTTGGTCTCATATAAAATATTTCACAGACCAAACAGATGTCACAAATTCTTTAGTTTAGGTGATTGGGCCGACTACAAATGATATGTTTATTCTTCGGAATAAGTGTATTATTTGTGGTATCGTGCTTAGTCACCCAAACTATTCAAAATATGAGACTCGTTTGGTCTCATATATTTTTAAATCAAAATGTCACTTTTAAAAATCATATTCATATCAAGATTATTTTCCTTTTTTTCTATATTTTTTGAAACCAAAATTAAAACGGCCGACATATGCAAACACACCGAAAAAGCAAGAAGGTGACACATTGCTAGCACAAAACAATGCATCGCACAACAATAGCGAGAGGTGTCGAAAAATATTACTTAACACTCTAAATCCTAGTCTAATACACCATCTAACGAAAACTGCGTCAACCTAATATCTAAGTGCGGGGTGAGTATGGGTGTAGTATGACTTTGATGGGGTCGCCTTACTGATCCATCCTAAGGATCCAATGGATCTAAAAGGCGTTACGAAAGAGATGACACAAGTTAGATCCGTTGGATTCTTAGCACAGTCATACTCATGTAAGTCCTGATGACTTGACTCGCATTGTTCATCCGATCGACCCGACAAACAATGCTCGTTAAGGCATCGCGACCAACACGAAAGTCATTCTCCTAACGGATCTGGCTCACTATCCATGTGGACATGCAAATGCAAAAGAATAATCAAAAGATATAAGGGGATGAGTGTACCATGAGGTAGAGACTCAAACAGAGGTGGGCGTACCGTAGTGGTAGCGGCCCCAAGGGGTATGCCGAAGCGGGAGTGACCCAATAAGATGGACATGTCATGGTGGCAGCGACCCGAAAATGTGTGTTGATAAGGTAGTGACTTGTAAAAGGTAGGCGTGCGTGGCGGCAGGGGCCCAAAGAGAATCTGCAATTCAAACATATGAACATAATCATGCAAACATACGGATGCGCGACGAGATGCAATAATGCAATCACATATGCAATATTCAAAAGTACAAATACACATGCAAGACAGTATGATGATGCAAGTAGTTGGTCAATCGGATCAAGGCATTCAATCGAGCTAAAGTGTCATGCCAACCGGCTTGGGAGAGCCGACTGAAGTGAAGTGAAATGGTCGTCGGGCCGGTGCGGCTGGTCGGAGCGAAGTAAAGTGTTCGTCGAGTCAGGGCGGTCAGACGGTGCGAAGTGAAATGTTCATCAGGTCGGGGCGGCCGGACGAAGCGTAGTGAAACGCTCGCCAGGGCCGGGACGACCTGTCGATGGGAAGTGGAAAGCTCGTCAGGCCAGGGAGGCCGGTCAGAGCAAAGTGAAAAGCTCGCTAGGCCGGGTCGGCTGGTCGAAGTGAAGTGAAATGCTCGTCGGGCCAGGGCGGCCGGTCGGAGTGAAGTCAAATGCTCGTCGGGCCGGACGGAGCGAAGTGAAAAGCTCGCCTGGTGGAGACAACCGATCGCTGAAGCTCGCCGGGACGTGGCAGCCGGACAGAGCGAAGTGAAATGCTCGTCAGGGCCAAGACGGTCGGTCGAAGCGAAGTGAAACGCTCGTCGGTCTGGGACGGCTGGTTGAGGTGAAGTGAAAAGCTCGCCGGGCCGGGGCTGCCGGTCGAAGCGAAGTGAAAAGTTCATCGGTCCGGGGCAGTCGATCGGAGCGAAGTGAAACGCTATATAAAATGCAAAATGCAATATGCAAACATCCACATGTAATAGGGAGTCATCCCGACTCTAACGATCTCACCAGGAAAGCTAGGGTCAACATATATAAAAATGGCGTTTGCCTCCTTTGCTTTGGCGAGGCAGGTGGGGAACTTCTCCCCGGATCTCCAAAAGGGAGAAGTTTTCGGCCTTGCCGTAAAATGCACTAGCGACGACGCTTTTTCATATTTCACGACACCTCTGAGCTTTACAAAATTAGCTAATGACTCGCATTTTATCATTTCACGAAGACCTATTATTCGATCTTTCTAACAAGACTGGAGCAAATAAAGCGAAGGGGAGCTAAAGGAGCTCCAACCCTTAGGATTTTTTTGTGCTAAGGCTAGTAGTCAAATGGGATTCGCTTGGCTATCATAGAGGATTTGGTTGCGTAAGGAGAATCCTAACCTAAAGGCCACCTTTAGGAAAACAAGTGATCCATCACACAGATGTGTCGTCGCGCCTGCACTTGCCGACGCACGCACCCCGTGCAGGCGATCGAACTCGCACGCCTAATGCCACTACAACCTAGGGCTAGCTAGGAAGTAAAAATACAAAGGGGAAGGAGAGTTATACCGTCACACGGTTTGCACGAAGCCCAATGAAGTCCGGGGAACTCTTTTGCACGCGGTTCAAGACCCTTGCACCCCTCCGAACAATGATGAGGTTCGCTGTCCAACAACGTTGAAATGCTTCGGCGAGGCATTTGGTTGCTGGAAAAGCGAGGCGATGAGAGGGCGGTGGTGTACCGCCTGTAGCACGCAACCGGAACGAGATAAGCAAGAAGAAATGAACAGAATATGGAGTTGTGTGCTGAAACTGGGTTGGTTCGTCACGAAATCGACGTCGGCGAGGAGGTAGGTCGGCTATGTGTGTCCGGTGAGGAGGAGAAACCAAAAGGTTATCGACCGGGAGGAAGAAAATCTCCCGGGAGGAAGAAAATCTCCCGGAAGTGGTGAGGGTGGGCTGCAAATGAAAGAGCTCGACAGTGGAGGGAGACTTAGGCAAAGTCAGATGCTCCTACGGCCGAGAAACAACCCGGCGAAATGACCGGTGAGAGGGGGGAGATTTCGGCGTGCGGTTGGCCGAGCAAAGGAGAAGGGAGGCAGGGAGGCAGGACCGACGGGCAACACCGGCGTGGAGGATCTTCAGAGGCTCCCGACGGCGTCGCTCGTCGGCAGGGAAGGGTCGGCGAGGGTGCCGGCGCAGAGGGAGGACCGACCGAGCGGGAGCGAATGGGAATGGCGGCGGGATTCTGTTGCTTGGGTTCGGAGAGGAGCCTTTTTTTTGGCTTATAATATTTTTTCTCGAGAGAGAGCCCCTATTATTCTCCCATAATATATATATATAATAATAATATATATATAATATATTACATTATATTATATTATAATAATTATTATTATATAATTATCTTTGGCATATTTTTCACTCGTACACGTCCTTGCGGCGAGGTGCGTGTCCTTTCTGACTAAAGCTGTTCTTCCAGACACATCCGCGCAGTTCTTTTCGCCGTTCGGGGTCACTTTTTGAACTATCGGGTCAAAAATGATAATTTTCATATTTTTCTATTCGTCCGCAAAATCGTGGCATAACGAATGTCCTACTTAGGTGTAATCGACAATTCGAATACGCTCGCGCAGCTTGTTTTGTCATCCGGGGTTGTTTGAGGCCACTCGGACCACCTTTTCAGCGATTGGGCTAAAAAACATTAATTCGCGCATTTTAGGCTCGCCCACAAAGTCGTAACGAACTAAATGTCTTTTCTAAGTAAAATCGACGTTCCGGACGTGATCGCGTAGTCTGTTTTGTCGTCAAGGCTTGTCTGAATGGGCTCACTAGAGATCGGGCAATTCGAGCCAATTTTCACGCGTGGCTCGACGAATAATATTTTTCGCCTTGATCGAATTCCTTCGACGTGCCAAACGCCGACCAACCTTCGCCTAAGCGAAAGCAAAAGTTTAACAAAATGACCCTGACAACGTGCCCCTCAACACACGCCGAAAGGTCTCAAGTGGGTGTCTAAACTACCAGATGGCTACGGACAGACCGTAAGCTATCCAGAGTCATGCAGGTGGACACCCTACATTTGTGGCATCAAAAATTGATGCCAACAATTTTATGCATGTTTTTTTTTGTTTTAAAAACAAATTAACTCGTTCTTAAAAATACTTAAAAATTATTTTGAGTATTTTGAAGAATAACTAAAAATGCTCTAATATATTAAACATATTTCATTTCAGGTAAAACCTAAACAAAATAAAATGAAAATAAAAAATAAGAATCAAAAGTGATCCCAAACAGCCCGCAAAGCTATTTCACCCTCTCATCCCCCAATTCAAAGCTTTTTTTTTCTACTCAATTACTGAAAGCTTGTAGTTGCTATCCTTCATCAGATAACGTCTATTTGAAATGGCATTTTTTATTGTGAATTCTAAAAAAGGTAAATTGGGTAAAAGAAATTAGCCTAGAAGATTTAGTGGCACCTTCTTTGTATCTTGAAAGGGCAACTTTTCTAGAAAAGTGTAATATTCAATAATTTTATTTGAGATGCATATTGTTTTTGGCGTTCAGCTTTAACATTTGTGGCATAGTATTGAATTAAATGTACTCAAAATTATCCCTTTTTTTTCTGCAGATTACCAGGGTATACAAGGCAAAAGAGCATGTAGAATTTGAGTTTGTAGTAAGCATTTCCTTTAAAGAGCTGCTTAATAAGTTTAATATGTAGTTTTTTTTTATTGATAATCTGTTTCATGCTATGAATTTGTTACCAATACGGCGCAATAAAAATTCAGGTTGGTCCAATACCCATTGAAGATGGAAATGGGAAAGAATTAGTTACTCAATTCACTACAAAAATGCTGACCAACAAGATATTTTATACAGATTCAAATGGGCGAGATTTCATAAAGAGGGTAAGATTCACGATTTCACTTGCAATTTGTAATTTACGTCAGATTTTCTATACTGGCATACATGGACAATTCCATTTTTTGGTAGACTTGTTAAAATTTCTCTTAGTCCCTAAAGACTTGTTTGAGATCAATTTTATTTTTATTTTTTGTTCTTTTTTGTTTATTTTTTTAAAATATATTTGTTTAATGTGTTTTTTAAATATTTTTATTCTTTGTTTCTAAATACTAAATAACATATATTTTTAAACATTCAAAGGAACTTTTAGATATTTTGAGTATTTTTAAAAATAATAATTAAATAGTCAAACATGTTTTATTTTAAATCAAAATATAAAAAAACAACAAATTAAAATAAAAAGTAAAAATGATCTCAAACCTCCTAATATTTGATTTTTTTATTTTTTTTTTTCATAAATTGTTTCCTTTTGCTTCTGCAGATTCGAAATTATAGGTCGGACTGGGCGCTGCAAGTACACCAACCTGTTGCTGGAAATTATTATCCTGTGAGTTCTTTTTAATACTCCAACGCCGTTAAACGTTCATTGATTTCTGTGCTATAAATAAAATGTGGAAAACTTGGTTCTGAGGTCAGAGAAGAGTAGTCACTCTTAAATCATTAAGCTCTTCAAACTTGCTTCATTTGCATAGAGCACTTTTTTTTTTAATTTTGTGGTAATCTCATAAATCTCATTGCATTGTGCTTTAGTTTTACTACCTGCTTTTTTGTTATTTTGTTTTATTTCTTGGTGGATAGTAATTTCAATTTTATTAGTTACATTGGTTTTGCGTTCTGTTTTTCTTATTTTTCATAATTGCTTTGAGATTTATTATTGATTCAACATTTAATTATTAGGGGCTTTTACTTACATACCACAAAATTCTTATGTATTTACATATCAAAGACCTAAACATTTATATTTACATGCATACAACTCAAATCCTTAACTTCACATAAAAAAATACCATTATCATGGATTTCAGAGTGAACGCAAATCATAATAGGGAAAGCGAATATTATTACTTAAAAGTAAATTGGGTTACAATCAGAGACACTTGAAATAAGAAGAACAACGACACAGACACAAACACAAACACCCATTTGGGATTCAAAGGTGGTGGAAAACTGAGAGTTGTAGGTGGTAGGGTGATCTAGGGGCAGCTAGGCGAAGGTTGACCGACGACTGGATAGCTGCGGGGAACTCGAAAGGGAGAGGGGAATGTGGAGGAAGCAAGGGGAGTGAGGGTTTAGGGCTGTTCGCAGCTGCACAGGAAGCAAGAGAGGGCTGGAAGGGGCGGCAACAAGCAGCAAGTGGACTGGAAGGTTGCAGGAAGCAACAGGTAGACTGAAAAGGTTGGCTGTAGGCAATAGAGGGGTTGGAAGGGCTACAACAAGCATAAGATAGAACGAGACACACCACATTGGGACGAGTTACAACCAAAGCACCTTCTCGCCATTGGATACAACCCTAGGATGGGAAAATGTGACTTCGGAGGCTGTCTTGACAAAAATCTCAAAGCAAATTCCTACCCCATTGTTTTAACCTCCTTGTAATTCAATTTTGTAGGCGTTGTCATTCAACTTTCTTAAGATTTAGAAAGGTCCGTGTTTTTAGTGCTTGAGTTTCTTAATGAACATTGGAAAATCATTCTTTTTTCAGTCTGATCCACACTAGATCTACCTCTTAGAAGGTCACCTTCTTCTGAGATTTGATAGCTTGTGTCTAGTACTTGTGATTTTGTTTGGCAATATCTTTCCCAACCTCGTGAAGCCTCTAAATTTCTTGTATCCTTGCCTCAACACCTGCATTAATCTCTCATGTAGGATGAACTAGTAGCAGCTCAAACGAAGTGAGAGGATTGCATCCATACACAATCTAAAAAGGTGTGCATCTAAGGGAAGATCTATGGTACAACTAGCAGATTGTGTCCAATGCTGGCAGGCTAGGAAATATTGGATGCATGGCAAGATGTATGGAACAATAACAGTTTTGGCAACCACCTTACTGGAAGCTTTATCCACCACGTTCTCCCCTCATTGTACTAAGCACTAGGACACCATCTAGTTGAATAGACTATTTCAAGCGTCATCAAGGCCCCCCAAGAGATGGCGGAGATAACTTGATTATGGTTGTTGGCAGTCGTGTTGAACATGAGGATAGGGCTTCGAGCCCATCTTATGGACATCACCTCTATGAGAGTTTCTTGAACTGTGGATGTAAGAAGTCAATGACATGGCATCATTATTGAAAGTAATAACTTCAATATTATTTCATCTCTCCAACAATCCGCCACTAGCAATGACCGGAAGGAATGACTATACAACTACAAAGATTTTGATTTCCTTACTAAATAGGTGCTCTTTTTACATACTCTTAGACAATGCAACAAGTCTGCTCATTCTTGTGTCAACTTGGCTCTACTTGAAAGTTTTTTTTTGAAGCATCTATGTAGTATTAGTAAGCTCACTTCTATTCTTATAGATGATAAGTCGCACTTTTGTATGTGATAAGTGCTTACATGCATATCTTCTGTAACTTTTATTTTTATTAATGCAAAATGTAACCCTTTCAAGAAAAGGTATGCATCTTGTAGTTTGACTTACAGACCTGTTGTAGGAAAAATTGGCTTGGGCTAGGACTAGATCCCACTGCTTATTATTTTCCCCACAAAGTGCATCAGAAGGTTCCTCGAACATCCGTTCACTATCTCCGTTTGATCACCGTCTGTGGATGAATTGCTGAGTTGAATTGAAATTTAGTGTCAAGCTTCCTCCATAGGGTCCTCTAAGTGACTTAGAAACTTCGACATCTTTGTTGGAAGTAACGGTCTTGGGTATCCCATGCTGCCTCACGACCTTTCCAAAGTATAAGTTAGCTATATGTGATACATCCAAGGTCCTGTGGCAAGGTACGAAATGAGTCATCTTTGAGAATGTATCCACCACAACCATCACAGAATCCTTATTCCGCTGTGTCCTCAGAAGATCCACCACAAAATCCATGCTTAAATCTACCTATGGGGCCTCCTATATTGTCAATGGAGTGTATAGTCCTACATTCTGACCTCTAGCTTTGGTTGCTTTTCAAGCTCTGCATTACCTGATGTGCCACTCCATCTCTCTTGCTAGTCGGGTCCAAGAAAAAGTGTTCCCACACGAGTGCCAGAGTATTGTCTTTGTTGAAGTGTTTGCCAAGTCCTTTGCTGCGACTCTTCTGAATAATGGACTCTCTCAGTGAACATTAAGGAGCACACAACTTGCTCTGGTGAAACTGATAAGCATTAGCCCTATGATACTGTGTTGTAGGCTTCTTCTGACACTGCTCGTAGTTCTCTTTGAAATCTTCATATGTTCTTTACAACTTCTTCACTACCTCGAATCCTACAACTCGAGTCTGCATAGAAGTGATCAACAAATGACGGTGGCTCAGTGCATCTTCTACTCGATTTTGTCTTCTCGCCATGTGCTTAACCTTGAACTGGAACAATGTCAAGAACTCCACCCAGGAAGCATGTCAACCTTTTTAACTTTTTCTAGCTATTCAAGAACCTCAAATCCTTATGATCCATAAATGAAATGAACTCGCTCGTCAGCAGGTAGTGACTCCAGTGATTAAGAGCTCTTACAATCGCATAGAACACTTTGTCATACGTTGAATATTTTCACCTGGACTCATTCAACTTCTCACTGAAGAAGGCTATGAGATGGCCTCCCTGCCTCAATACTTCTTCGATTTCCACATTTGAGGCGTCATATTCCACATCGAATAGCTGACTGAATTTCAATAATGCCAATATTGGTGCCCGAGTCATATTCTCCTTTAGAGTACAAAAATTGGACTAATTTGCCTCCGTCCACTGGAACATCTCCTTTTTCAAAATTTCTGTTGGGGGAGCAGTGATGGTGTTGAAGCTCCTGATGATCCGCTTGTAAAATGATGCTAGCCTCAAGAGTTTCCTCAAATTGCTAAAGGAGTGTGGGAGTGTTTAAATCACAATCACCTCTATCTTTGTAGGGTTCATTTGAATGCTTGCATTGGAGACAATATAACCGAAGAAACATGCATGAGTCAACATGACACATCTTAGTGTAGGCTTATGACTTTTTCGATCACAAAGCCTCAACCATCCTTAAGTTTTGCAAGTGAGCCTCCGGATCTGTTGTATAAAAGAATATCATTGAAGTACACCACTTTGAACTTTTCGGTGTGAGCCCAAGACACTTGATTCATCAACTTCATGAATGTGTTGAGCATATAGGGCAACCCAAAAATTATGACCACTCGTATAATCCATCCAGGGTTTTGAGAGCATCTTCGAGTTGTCTCCTGGTCTCATCCTAATATGGTGATATTTATTGCATAAGTCGATCTTGAAAATGACAATGATTCCATGAAATTGATTCAAAAGGTCATCCAAGCGAGGTTTAGGGAACTTGTATTTGATGATTATCTTATTGGTAGTTCAATATCAATTCATATTCTCCATGAATCATCCTTCTTAATCACGATTAAGGATGGGATAGCGTGCGTGCTGATAACTCTCACCAAACCTCTTGCAACGGGATCATATATCTGTTGTTGTAGATCCTCGCAGTCTGTAGCCTTAATCTATAGCAGGTCTATTTGGTAACACTGATCCAGGGATGAAATCTATGGCACACTGAATGTCTCTTATTGGTTGCAATCCCTCTAGGAGGTTGTCAGTCATCATGTCTTGAAATCCATTTAGCATTGGTTGTATAGGCTCTGGTATATCAATCTCCTTGGTTCTCTCTAACATGACTAAAGCCATTGTCATTGGAGTCTCTCGTACCTCATGCATAAAAGTGGCTCGTGGGACTACCATCTCCTCTATGATGTCTACTTCTCTTGAGTCCCTGACGGGCAAAAGAATTATGCGTCTTCCATCTTTCATGAACAAATAAGTGTTCTTGAACCCATCATATTGGGTCTTGCGTTCAAATTGTAATCCCAACAAAATATGATAAGAAGCCATAGGCACTATATCACGTCACATTTGCTCCTGTAGTTGATCTCCAATAGAAAATTCAACCAAGTTCTGTTGATCCACACGTATCTCATTTCTCCTTTCTAATCAGGCAAGGAAATAAAGTTGAGGATGCTTTTACGTGTCAAATTCTATTTCTTCACAATTAGAGTGTATACCACATTCTCATAACTCCCATCTTCAATAATCAGGCTGCAAACCTTCCCCTTTCACGGTACACCTTGTGCGAAAAATGCTATGCCTTAGCCACACATGATCCTTCTCCGGCTTAGTCTGTCGGACCCTCCATATGACTAGCATGTCTTCCTCATCTCCTTAGAGTTGAGGTTCCTCATCCTATTCCTCCGATGTTTCCTCCTCACTCACTTCCTCGATGGCACTCTGTTCAGTGAAGGAAACAACCTGACTCGTAGTGTAGTTGGTGACTGTGTCCTTTGCCGTGACACATAAAACTTCTCTTGACATACATTGTACTAGATGTGTTACTCTTGTCTGGCTTCTTTCTTCTTAGATTTGTCTTGGCATTCCCTTGTCTGGTCTTCCCAACTCTTTTAAATGTAACCTTGCTATTTAGCTACAGCTGTAGGTGGTTGTCTAAATGAGGGAGGTGTCTACTTTATTTATGCTCTCTCCACTTTCAATGCTAGATCAAGAAATTTCTCGGTGACTAATAGGACTGCAGTTGAACAACATTACGGATAGCTGGCTTCAGACCTCCCAAATATCCGACTATAGTATGTTTCTCTAACTTTTCATTTGAAGCTACTCAAGCTGTGCCGTGAACTCCTTCACTGATATATCTCTCTGTTGTAGGCGATGGAGCCTCATAAATATATCCTCAGGGCAGTGAGGAGGTAAGTATTTTCTTTGTATCTCATTCATCATCTTCTCCCATATGACAATCTTATTACTTCTTTTTTTTTTTTTTTTTTTTTTTTTTTTGCATATGTAAATTTTCTCACCACAAAGAAGCGCCCTTTTTTCAATTTGATGTCGTGAGCTTCATCCTCCTGTTTTCTAGCACCTCTTTGTACTCAAAGATTCTCTCAATCGATTGCAACCATTCAATAAAATCATCTGGATCAACCCCCTCAAACTTCGGTAGATCCACTTTCACTCTGAAATCCCTCGCACTCGTCCACCCAGTGTCAAACTTTGGTAGATCCACTTTCACTCTTTCAGAGTGAAAAGTGTCAGATGAGAGAGGGGATGGATGAGTGGGAGGGAGCAAAAGTGTAAAATTGATCAGACACACCAACTAGACCCGACCCAACTTGCAAAATCTGGTTTCGGGTTGACTAATAATATTCGAGTTGGGTTCACGCTAGGAATTCTAACCCGTCTAATTTTTTAGCTTGATTTTAGGTTGACTCGCCAACTTGATTCACCAACTGAACCCGACACGCGAACCCAATTGAGAATCTTTTTTGCACTTGAGCGTTATGTTTCAGAGAACTTGACATCATTCTTTCAACAAACTAGCCAATATTGTCTAGATTATGTTCATTTTTTTCTTGCCCCAAGACAAATATGCATTTAACAGAATAGCTGTCATGTAATTTCTAGCCAATAATGTTCATTTAAACAGTGCATTACCCCTTGTTTTTTTAACTAAATTTATTTATTTACAGATTAATCTTGGAATTTACTTGCAAGATAACCGCACTGAACTCTCTCTCTTAGTAGACGGATGTATGGGTGGCTCCAGCATTCAGGATGGCCAAGTAGAATTGATGCTTCATAGGTACATTCTGCCTTCTTTATCAATGTTAAAACAAAGACTTCCAGATTATCTACTGAGGCTTGCCTTATGTTTCAAGCCAAAATCTATTGTTTCAAGACGTAAACTTGCATATGTTTCCCTTGCATTGCACTCGAGTCAGTGGAATAATCGTTTGGGAAATTTACATACATACCACACAATTTATATGTATTTACATATGTAATACCAAAAATTTGATATTTACATCTTTAACACTTTGGGTTATAAACCTATGCATGGAAAGGTGCATTTCACTTTTATAAAATTAGTAAGAGTTGTATTTTTAATGTGATGTTAAAATTTTTAGTGTTATGCATGTAAATAAAAAAAGTTTAGGTGCTAAATATGTAAATATATAAGAACAACGTGGTATGTATGTAAATGCTCCTAATCTTTTTTTACTCTCCAACCAATTGCTCCAACTGCGGGATTTGCAGACTTTGCTTCTTTTAATCTAAAATTGTTGTGATTCTCTATCTGTGGTATATTTTTCTTCTGTTCCAGACTGCATGTTTGTTTTTGCTGAAATGTTAACATGGGTTATGTGTAATTTTGAAATAATAACTAAGTTTATCAGTCATTCCATTATTGTTTTTTTTAAAGTACAATTCATATAGTCGACCAAGGCATGCCCTTCATAAATTTAGTGCTGTTCTCTTGACTCTTATAAAATTGGTTTATTGGCTAATATTTCTGCTTAATCTCACATATGCTTGCAGGAGATTGCTTCATGATGATGGTAAAGGAGTGGCAGAGGCGCTTAATGAAACAGTTTGTGTGAATGATGAATGTGCAGGACTAACAGTAAGAAATCTTTTTTGATTGTCCGTTCACAGTTTTCTTGTAAATGCATTCTCTGTTATGTACACACATTTTTTTCGTCATGACTTGTGTGTTTTCTTAGATATTCATTGAATATTGTTTTGCAATTTTTGCTTTTATTTATTTTAGTCGTGTTGTCGAGTTCGAAATAACTTTCGTGATATTATTTTTCTAGTTGTCACTAGGAATCTAGATTCTCTAAAAAAATCGCTGCCAATAATGCTTAAAATTTGTTTTTAATTCAAGTTTTGAATTGAATTAGCTCGCTTATATGTGCTAATTTAAAAGTAAATATTTAAAAATTATTATTTATTTAAATTTCAAAGGATTTTTTATGCACCAAATTTAATATTTTATTTTTTACTTTTGGGGGTGGTGCTTAAATCCGCCTATGCTTGCTCCAGTCTCATCAAAGCAGTGGTCCATATGAAATTTCAAAGGATTTTTTATGCACCAAATTTAATATTTTATTTTTTACTTTTGGGGGTGGTGCTTAAATCCGCCTATGCTTGCTCCAGTCTCATCAAAGCAGTGGTCCATATGACATCAGGAAAGTCTTTCACATCCTAACAGTCTGCATTTTTCATTATTTTTTTTTAATTTTATTGATCTTTTGTCTATTATTTTTGGACAAGAAGGCATTTTCATCCAATATATTGGCTATTTGTCATAAATAAAATAAATAATGCTTTAGATTAGGTCAAAGTGAACTAATACTTCCAGGAATATAAATGCCATTGTATTATTTTGTCAGTGCTGTTGCCAATCTATGGTTAGCTTCATTTTATTTTTATTTTATTTTTTCTTAAATTGAACATATTTACATTTTTTATATGAAGTTAGTATGAAGCTTAATTAGTGATAGGAATTGTGAAAAAAACATTTTTACATCCCCTATCCATGTACAGATTCAAGGCAAATTCTATCTTAGAATAGATCTGCTGGGAGAGGGAGCTAAATGGCGTAGAACCACCGGTCAAGAGATCTATTCTCCTCTTCTTGTGGCTTTTTCAGAACAGGTTAATAAACAAGTACTATATACTGAAACTGTTATTTTGTTGCTGATAAAATGAATTTTAATTTTGTTTTTTTAGGATGGGGGCAACTGGGTAAATTCTCATGTACCAAAATTCTCTGCAACGGAGTCCTATTGTTTGCCAGAAAATGTTGCTTTGATTACACTTCAGGTACATGCCTTCTAAATTTTAGAACGTTTCGTGCATGCACCAATATTATTAATAAATAAAATAAAAATGAAAACTAAAGTGACGCAAAGTCTTCATAATACTAATTTCAAATGAATGTTTACATAGATACCACCTAATTCTTATGTATTTACATATCTTACAACTATACTTTGATTTTTTACATTACACCACCAAATATTTCTTATCAAAAACAAAATATCCCCATTTTAACTTTTAAAAATTTAAATGCC
>NW_018164536.1:1465428-1466250 GCF_001263595.1 Phalaenopsis equestris
CTGGCGTATGCCCTTTCGCTTTAGTTCAATAAGGTGGACACAGTCTTGCTCTATATGAGCATAGATGCGTATGGTATAGGAATCGGTCAGAGAAGATCAAAGCCTTCCACGGATTACGAACTGGAGTTTTCTCATGAACGAAATGCGAGAGCAGGCCCTGCAACGTGACTTGGTTTGCTCGGGTGTAGAAGGGGCTCTTGGATCGGGGAACAGATATGTCGATGGTTTCAAGGCTAGCGAATACCATTCCATTCTTTCATGAATTAGGCTGAGGAGGCTAGCAAGAGCTAACCTAATTCGATTCAATTACCTTACTAGAGGAGCGGAACGGAAACAAGACCAAAAGGATTCCCAAGGGGAAGGGGTTGACAACCCTAGTACTCTATTCTGAGATAGAGGAAAGAGCTTCCTTATGATCTGAATCCCGAACACTCTATATAGATAGAATAGATAGAGAAGTCAATCTCAGGCACGTAGTGAAGAAACCATGCAAATCCCTACGTCGATCGATGCGCACAGAAGGATAGCTTGTCCATCTATAAAACGCGTATGTGAAGTGAAGTCGAGTCGGTCAATTGATCAAACTATGTATAGGGGCAGCCGGGCCGTATTAGCAAGCGTGACGTGCCGGACTGACCCAACACGTCTTCCTTTTCTGGCAACAGAAGATGAGATGTACAAGCAAGACCAGTGGTTTCAGTAGCACTACCGAGCTCGCATAAGCTCTTTTTTCTTTTCACCAATGGAATCCATGGGTTGAGTCTTGGAATTCATTCATTTACCGGCATCGGAGGGAGAAGCGGAGTCGGGAGCGGGAGGGAG
>NW_018164536.1:1466350-1475834 GCF_001263595.1 Phalaenopsis equestris
AGATGTGTAAATGCATAAGAATTGTGTGCCATGTAAATGTCCCTTCAATATATGTTTGGGCATGGATCAAGGCTACATCAGTCTAATATAGAATTCGGGTTGGATTGTTGATTTTGATTGATGAAGAACTCATCATATCTGAAATAGAACTACCTCATTAAGGTGTTAATCTGACCTAGCTCGTAAGAGAGACGGCTTGATCATGCAAAAACTACTGCTGATTTCAATCTTTGACTTAAATTTTTAGTCCACTTGACCATCAATGCGTCCATACATGCTACATATATGTTATGGGCATTTACTTACGTAGCATGCAATTCTTATGCATTTACGTGTCTCGCACTTCAACTTTCATATTTGCACACTTAGCTCTCAAATCTTTAATAGAACATAAAAATAACACGATTGCCACTTTTTAAAAGTGAAATACATCCTTCCATGCATAGATTTAAAGCAACAGAGTTCTATGTATGTAAATATGAAAGTGTAGATGTGAGATATGTAAATATATAAGAATTATGGGCTACATATGTAAAATTCCCTATATGTTAACTTACACAACATGCTTATCATGCATGCACTTATTGCTAGTGTGGCTTAATCCAAATTGGACTTAATCTATGCTAGTTCTGGCTTACTAGTAACCTCGTCTATGTCGATCTCAACTTCCTTGTATTGTTACTTCACATCTAGTTCCATTCTGGTATATTTTTTATTATAGCGCAGTTGTGCATAACCCTTATTCATTTTAATACCCTCATGTGTTCTTTTTTTTAACTTTTTATTGCTTATTTTTCATATAACTCAATAAATATTTGGGCTGTTTAGTTGCTTGATTTAACTGAAATTTTAGGAAGATTCATGTTTTGTTGTTTTGTCTCTATGTTGGCATCATTTAGACCTCAACAAATTCTCCCTTTTAGGGGCATTTACATACATACCACACAATTCTCATGTAACTACATATCTAACTCCTCAACTCCACTTTTTTATATTTACAACACCCAAGTTTTTCGTGTTACGTCAAAAATACCACAATTTTAACTTTTCCTAAAAAAAATTAAAATGCATCTTTTCATGCATAGAAAATGTGACATATATGTAAAAATTGAAGTTTAGGTATTAGATAAATGAATACATAGGAATTATGTGGTATGCATGTAGATGTTCCTTTTTAATAATATCTCCAAATTATATATCATGAGAACATATGATGTTTGTCCATGTTTTGCTCATATGCTTGTGAATAGTTCCATGTGATTTTATTCTTCAATAGGTAAAAAATGGTGTTTTTGGATATTGAGATGAGAGGGAATGTGATTGTCCCGCCTGATCAACTCGACCCCAAAGGTCTCTTACTTCGCAAAGGTATAATCCTCCGCCTCCTCGAGGACATTGCTGCCAGGAAAGCATCAAAAGAGCACGGCTACTACATCGCAGTCACGGCTTTAAACTCCGTCGCCGAAGGCCGTGTTGATGAGCTCACGGGCAGTGTCAACTTCCCCGTCTCCTATGCCTGCATCGCCCTCAAGCCCTGCAAGGGTGAGATCCTCGTCGGAATCGTCGATAAGGTTCTGAGGCACGGCGTATTTTTGAAATCGGGACCGATCGAGAATATTTTTCTCTCCGAGAAGATGATGGAAGATTACAAGTTTGTCATGGGCGTAGAATCGATGTTTGTGAATGATAAGCAGCAGTCGAAGATGGAGATTGGCTCGAGGGTGAGGTTCAAAGTTCTTGGGATCAAGTGGATGGAATGGGATAGAGGGTTTCAGATGCTTGCCACTCTTGCAGGTGATTTCCTTGGACCTGTCTAAGGTTTCAGATGAGTTGTTTCTTTCTTAGAGTTTTTATTAATTTGCATACACAGCACTCCAAACATTGCTATTTACAAAATTAGCATCCAAATGATTATTTCGAGCTACCAAATCCATGTATTTATGCACGCCACGATCAAACCATTGACAATTTGATAAGGATGAACAGACGGGTTGAGATGTTATGATGAATTTTGATATTTGAAAAGTAAATGAAAGAGGGTGTTAGATTTGTAAATAGCAATGTTTGGAGTGCTATGTATGTATGTATTTTTTTTTAATTTGACAGACAAAAATAAGCAGTAGTTGCTTGCTTATGATTCTCAATATTTACATGAATTTGAGACTTTACTATTAATGTTTTGGAAAATTTACATACATACCACACAATTCTTATGTTTTTACATATCCAACACCCAAACTTTTCATATTTATATTCAACACACTTCGGTGTCATAAACTTATACATGAAGAGGCGCATTTGCGGCATCGAAGATTTGAGAGTTATGTATGTAATTATGTGATTATGAAAGATTAGGTGTTAGATATGTAAATATATAGGAATAGTGTGGTATTTATTTAAATGTGTCTAGATTTTTTATTGAGGCTATTTATCTTTTTCTGGTTGGTTCTATATATTTAATCGAATTTATTAATATTCTCATGTCATTATCTCAAATAATTGAGATAAAATTGATGATTTGTGACTGCTGGAAGGCGTTGATCCTCAGTCTTACTTTTGTGCAGCTTTGATGCATATTAAATATGTTGGTTGTGCATAGAGCTGTCAAAACAGCTCGTGTTCAGTTTGTTAAGAAGCTCATGCCGAACACGAACAACACGAATAAATATGTGTTCGTTCTTCGTGAACAGCTCGTGTCCGGCTTGTTAAGAAGCTAATGTCGAACACGAACAACACGAATAAATATGTGTTCGTTCGTGTTCGGCTCATTTTGGCTCGAAGTACTGCTAATCAATTATATATATATATCTTTGCTGAGTAGTATTTTTAAAAAAATTAATTCACTATAAGGCTACAAAGGTTTATAATCAATTAAAAGTATTAATGAAGAAAATAGAATAAAAATTATTAATTGAAGTTCAAATGATGTTTTAAATCTTGCCTCAATCCTTAACATCTTATGGTTACGTGATTAGGGTTGTCAAAACGATTCTTTGTTCGTGAACGGCTCGTGTTCGGTTCGCTAAGAAAATAAGCCAAACACAAACACACTTTTTGAGCTCGAAATATAAATAAGTCTGGGCTCACTCTTGTTCGGTTCGTTTACATCTCTAGCTGTGCAATATATATAATGCGAATTTGTATTTTTGAGTAGCTCTTTTTGCACATTTTGTGCAATATATATAATGCAAATTTGTATTTTTGAGTAGCTCTTTTTGCACATTTTGTAAAGTCAATGAGGATTGTTTGTAACACTTTTCTACTACTCTGCAAATATTAATAATTTTATTGTTTTTTTTTTATGGACTTGGTCAAGTCATATTCAGAAAATTTTAAATCGTTACATCATGATCATGATTCTAAAAAAATTAGGGGTGTTTATGTAATTATCACCCATTCTTTTGTTAGGCCTGACTTTGTTCAAGGCCTTCTTCTGAATATATATTAATAACCGAACTGCTCTATGAGCTGTTGAGCACAATAACATTACAATTTGAATTAGGAGTCATTATAATGGCAGAGCTCAATTATTTCATCCTAATGTGGTCAAATAAGTGTTAATGTGTTCGTTAACCGCATAATTTGACTATTTAGATTTGCATAAAAGTGTAGTACACATAATTATACGTTCAAAGCAGCACGCAAAAGGAGATTTTTTATGTGGAAAGGTTTTAAAGGAAAGAAATTTATGAGGTTTTAATTGTCATAGTTGTGTTAGTGAAATGAAAGTCAATGGCTAGAAATGTATTACTTCACCTGTTTTGGGAAGCTGTAAGTACAATGTGGTAAGCTTGAATTGTGGGACTTTGAGATCGTAGGAGCTCTTTGCAGCAGAGCAGCATCGGTGAGATGAATTTTGGTGACGATAAATGATGATAGGACTGAGGCATCAACTCCAAACATGGGAAGGTCATGGCAGAGAGTCTTTTAAGATATCACGGTCGATATCTTACCACCATGGCCACCACAGCGAACCATAGATTTTTCTAGGAGGATTCAACAATACATGTGAGGTGTGCGGACTCAGCTCAATTCATTAGTGGATTACCTTAGCGAATCAATATGGTTGTATGCTCGCAAGTGGAGGAAAATCCTTAAGTGCCTTGGGGGATGGTGCATTAACCTATGGGATCCAAGTGTTTTTCAAAAAGCAGTTGAGAAGCCTTCAACCCCAGGAGGTTACAACAACTCCATGAATGCGGTCAAAGCTCCCCAACTCCAGGAGATTGATGTGGGGGCTTCTGGGGCCTGAACATGACCTTGGTTTATTAAGGTGTTTGGTCGGCCCTAATTTTGGCGGGGAGCTTGCTGCCACTCAAGGGAGGACCCTCCTGGTTATCTTTTTATTATAATTAGGATGTTTATTATTTTTAGGATTAGTATTTATTGTGTTTTCTGTCAGAGTAGTCATCAATTTCCAATTATTTTCTTTGAGGGTTGTGTCTGAAAGCGAGAACGTGCTCCGATTATAACTCGTCCTAAGGTGGTGTTTATCCACTTCTCCCCCACTTCCTCAATTTTATCTTAGACACCGGTTTGCTGTTGTCTCGGTCGACCACTTTTTGTTGCGGTCCAACCAGATATTCCCTTCCCTGCTTCCCATTAATGCCTCTTGTCATCCATTCTGCACCCTCTGACAATTGTTGTTGGTTTTCCTACAATCCCTAACCCACTACTCACCTGTCTCGTTCCATCAGCCCTCTTCTAACCCTCCCTCGCCTCCACCCTTTACAGTTGCTTGCTGACGACCACCCTCCCTATATCCACATGAACCGGACACCACCCTCTCTACCGTCTCCTAGTCGCAACCACCCCTTTCTCTAACCCACTTGCACACCACCACCCTCTCCCCTTTATAACCCATCCAAACCCTCCAAACCCTCCACATATTTTTGCAACCTCCCAATCGGCCATCCCCATCTGTTATTCAACCGCAACTCACCGATTTCGTCCCCACCTTGAGTGTTGTTTATATTTTGTACTATTTTATTCCCTTTTTTGAGAACCTTTATTGTAATCTTTTTGAGTTATCAATAATAATCTTTATGCTCCATTATAATTTTTTTTAACTACGACATCACCCTCCACTCCCTTATGAACAAAAAATCCCCTCTGAAATCAAGTTCTTAGATAATAAGAATTCATGATAATGAGTGACACTTTCAAGGCTTATGAATTCTTAGCATCAAAAGGTTAGGGTGATTTTTCCTTTTGCTTTAGGAGCCATTCAGAAGAAAAAAAATATAAGAAATCAGAAAGATTAAGAAGGATGAGAAATATCCAAATCAATGAAAGAAATATCTCTTGAATTTTAAAAAAAAAACACTTAATCCCCTTAATTTACTAAAAACAAGCAATACGAGCAAGAAAATCACAAGAAAGTATTGCTTCTTACTGATAAGGAGGAGAAAAGTATTGGAGGGACAGAAGAATCCTTGCCTTGGTTAGAGAACGTGAAATCAAATTTAAGTTTTTTATGCAATGAAATGGATGTGTTTTAATATCATCATATTAGTGTTTTTATAGATAAAAAGTGGTGATATGTAGGCGTAAAAAGACGTGGGTATGAAATGACCAGGTAAGTAGTGTGAAAGAAGGTTGGCAAAAAATGAGCATGTAGGTGGTGTCAAATAAGAAGTCTCTCAGGAGCCAACACAGATGGAGCCATAGTTCCCTGCTCACGGATGGAGCAACGCAAGTGTGGCGTACACATACCACTTTGACATACACATGCCATATTGGTGTATTAATGCCAAAGGATGGTGCTTTTGCCTCAAGTTGAGGGGCGCCTATGCGCCCTATATGGTGGTGGCGCCTATGCACCCTAAAGGGTGGCATCGCTTATGCACCCAACAATATGGTGCCTATGCGCCCAAATGAAGGTGATACCCAAGAAATGGCCCCTATGCACTGATATCTCTATTGGATCATGGAATGAAGGAGTGTGACACAAGCTTCTACAATGCTGATGAAGAATTCACACACATAAATTTGGAAGAGTACATGATAGGTGTTAGTGGTGGGAGCACAGAAGCTCAAAATGACTAATGTAACTTGAACGCATAACAAACACACAAAAGATCATGCTTTGGTTGCCTCCAAAGTAGCTCTTTGTTTTATGTCAGCAGTCTGAAAAATGTCATATCTTAGTCTTTAGGCTGACCTAAACGATGTCTCTCTAATATCAACCTTATCACCTCCTCAGTCACTGACCATTAACCTTAAACACACGAACATATTTTCTATACTCGATATCCAGAGCTCCAAATGAGCAAACCTTTATTGCAGTAAACGGATCAGACCACCTAGATTTAAGTTTTTCTTGAAATAATCTTAATTTTGAATTATCTTATTTTGGGTTTAATTTTTTTTAGTAAGCTTCAGATTATGCCATTTCTTCATTTATTCTTTATTAATCCTAGCATTCTCATAAGCTTCATATCTAATATTCTCTAATTCCTCAACCATAGTAGCATTTTTTCTTCTAAATCCTTAATATTATAACTGAATTCTTTTACCACCCACTAGATCTTATGCTCTAACTACACTGGCAAGTGACATAATTTTATAAAAATCAACTTTCTAAGGGTGTCTTTGAAGCTCTCTTATAGGCCCATAAAACATTATATAGCTTAAGATAGCAATCCTTACTACTTAGATTAACAATTTTTTTTTTCTAAAATTCTTTTGATATCCCTATTATATACCTCTACTAATTTATTAGTTTGAGAATAAGAATCAGTAGAAATCTTGTGTGTAATTCCAAATTTTGTCACTAGTGCTTTAATTCTTTTATTGCAAAAATAACTTCTCTATCACTAATTATAACTCTAAGTGTTCCAAACTACTAAAAATATTTCTTTTTTAAAAACTCAGAACACACTTTGAATCACGTTTAAATAAAGAAATTGCTTCAATTCATTTTGAGACATAATCTACTGCTACAAGGATATAGATCTTTCCTAAAGAAGGTAGGAAACGCATAGTCTACTGTTACAAGGATATAGATCTTTCCTAAAGAAGGTAGGAATGATCCCATAAAATTTATTCCTCAAACATTAAATATCTCCATCTCCAAAATCTAAATTAAGAGAATCTCATTTCTTTTAGAAATATTTCATCCTCTCTGGCCTCAATCACATCTTTTAATATAATCACTAACATCCTTAGAAAGAATCCACCAAATCTCATAAGATATTCTAAATCCTCCAAAATGCCCTTTAAATTTTGAATCATTGCTCTAATAATCTTTTGAAATTTTTCTAATGGGACAACTTTTAATAAATTAATCCTTACATAAAACAAAAGGGCTCATCCAAAACAAAAGGCATTAGAAATGAACTTGTTCCTTTGGTTGTACTACATATCAAAAGATTTGATACCACTAACTATGTAGTTCATTATGCCAGCATACAAAGGAATGTGTTGTTTAGAAATAACAAGTAATTGTTCATCAAGAAAATTCTTATTAATTTCAAGAAGTTTGGAAAAATTATCCTCTTCCAATCTCTACAAATAATTTGCTACTTGATTTTCAGTGCATTTACTATCGAGTATCTCTATATCAAATTATTTTAACAAAAGTATCTAATGAATCAGTGGGGTTTAACATCCTTTTTAGTTACGAGGTATTTGATTATAGAGTGGTTGATATGGATTTTAACCTAACAGATATGACTAAACTTGTCAAATGCAAAAGATATCGTATGTACCTCATTTTCTGTGGTATAATCCACTTGTGCTTTATTCAGAGTCCTATTCGCATAATATATCACATGAAAAATTCTCTCTCTTCGTTGTAACACTATGTTACATCCTACTCAATTGCATCATATATTAACTCCAATGGAATCTCCCAGTCTGTTGCAATGATAACTAGTGTAGTGATTAATTTATCTTTTAAATGCTCAAAATTTGTTATGCATTTTCATTAAACTTAAATGATACATATTTCTCTAAAAAATGACATAAATGCTTATATATCTTAGAGAAGTCTTGAATATATTTACGATAGAACCCTGCTTGCCTAAGAAAACTTCTAATGTCCCTAATAGATGTGGGTGGAGGTAGTTTTGTCTATAATTTAGATTTTAGTGTGATCCACTTTCATCCCTTTCTCTGATTACTTATGCCCAAGGACAATCCCTATACAAACCATAAATTGATACTTTTTTTAAATTTGGCGCTGGATTAGTCTCTTCACACATTTTTAACACTCTTGTTAGGTGTTCAAGATAGACATCAAATGACATGCCAAAAAATGAAAAAATGTCCATAATAACTTGTATCTTTTTTCTATTCGAATCCAAAAAGATTGTCATCATAGATCTTTGAAAAATAGTAGAGGAGTTACAAAGTCTGAAAGACATCCTACTAAAGGCAAAAGTTTCATAGATGTCGGTAAATGTGGTATTTTCTTGTCGTATGGATCTATATGTAATTGATAATTACCATAATACATATCTAGAAAATAGTATTAAGGGTGCTCTGCCAATCTATTTAACATCTAGTGAATAAAAAGGCAGAGTGAAATGATTTTTCTTAGTGGATTTATTTAATTTCCTACAGTCAATGCATTTCTCCACCATGTGACGTTTCTAGTGGGTATAAGTTCCTTTTGGTCATTTTCCACTACCATCACTCATCCTTTCTTAGGGGCGTAATGTATTTTGCTAACCCATGCACTGCTAATATTGAGTAGAGGACTCCAACATCTAACCACTTTAACTTCTCAGTTTTCACCACTTCTTTCATGAGAAGGTTGAGCCTCATCTAGGGATCAGCTTTGAGTTGATAATTCTCTTCCATCAAAAGTATATAAATGCTCAGTAAATGCCTAATTTTATTTATGTCCGCTATACTCCACCCGAAAATCTTGCCTAAAGTTCCTCAATACATGCATAAGCCTTGTCTCTTGCAATTCAGCTAATTCAAAGGAAAAAAATGACAGGCAAAGCAGATGATTCTCACAAAAATGCATACTTCAAATGTCCAGAAAGAACCATAAGTTCTACTGCAAGCGCCTCAACTAAATATGATATTAAAAGTTCAACATTAGTTGAGTTGTTTATGATGCATCAACTTTCTCTTTTTTTCTTACATTTATATCATTCAAATCTTTGATATCACAATAAAAACTATCATCATTTTAACTTTTAAAAGCGATGGTCACATTTTCATACTTATGTTAGGTACTATGCATGCAATAATTTAAGTTTGGGTATTAAGTATTGAAATTCATAGAACTTAATTAGTATGTATGTAAATATTCCTTTTTGGTTTTTGGATGGATAGTTGTAATTTGTGAAAAAAGAAGACCTTAGCAGTTAACACGTAACAGAGATTAAATTCTTATGCAAGGAATTACTCACAAATTTTTTTATGAGTTAGGTATCAAATTTCGTTGAAGTTTAGTTATATTATATTAGGATTTGCTTCATGTGGAGCATAACTCTTAGGCGGTAGCATTAATCATAAATATATA
>NW_018164536.1:1478166-1481028 GCF_001263595.1 Phalaenopsis equestris
GGGATTTATGATTTGTTTGGGGCAGCTGGTGCGTTTCAGGATAAGCAGCTTTGGCCTGCGGGCCGGCCGCAGGGGTCGACCCGTGGCCTGCATTTAGTGTAAAAACCCAAACACAGTTTCAGAGCGCGAACCAAACGATACGACGGCGTTTTGAAAACGTCGCCCGCACTTATAAACTGCCCCAAACGGACGCATAGTCTAGTGATAGGATATAGATCTTTCCTAAAGAAGGTAGGAATGATCCCATAAAATTTATTCCTCAAACATTAAATATCTCCATCTCCAAAATCTAAATTAAGAGAATCTCATTTCTTTTAGAAATATTTCATCCTCTCTGGCCTCAATCACATCTTTTAATATAATCACTAACATCCTTAGAAAGAATCCACCAAATCTCATAAGATATTCTAAATCCTCCAAAATGCCCTTTAAATTTTGAATCATTGCTCTAATAATCTTTTGAAATTTTTCTAATGGGACAACTTTTAATAAATTAATCCTTACATAAAACAGAAGGGCTCATCCAAAACAAAAGGCATTAGAAATGAACTTGTTCCTTTGGTTGTACTACATATCAAAAGATTTGATACCACTAACTATGTAGTTCATTATGCCAGCATACAAAGGAATGTGTTGTTTAGAAATAACAAGTAATTGTTCATCAAGAAAATTCTTATTAATACCTTCAAGAAGTTTGGAAAAATTATCCTCTTCCAATCTCTACAAATAATTTGCTACTTGATTTTCAGTTCTTCAAGAAGTTTGGAAAAATTATCCTCTTACAATCTCTACAAATAATTTGCTACTTGATTTTCAGTACATTTACTATCAAGTATCTCTATATCAAATTATATTAACAAAAGTATCTAATGAATCAGTGGGGTTTAACATCCTTTTTAGTTACGAGTTATTTAATTATAGAGTGGTTGATATAGATTTTAACCTAACAGATATGACTAAATTTGTCAAATGCAAAAGATATCGTATGTACCTCATTTTCTATGGTATAATCCACTTGTGCTTTATTCAGAGTCCTATTCGCATAATATATCACATGAAAAATTCTCTCTCTTCGTTGTAACACTATGTTACATCCTACTCAATTGCATCATATATTAACTCCAATGGAATCTCCGAGTCTTTTGCAATGATAACTAGTGTAGTGATTAATTTATCTTTTAAATGCTCAAAATTTGTTATGCATTTTCATTAAACTTAAATGATACATCTTTCTCTTAAAAAATGACATAAATGCTTATATATCTTAGAGAAGTCTTGAATATATTTACGGTAGAACCCTACTTGCCTAAGAAAACTTCTAATGTCCCTAATAGTTGTGGGTGGAGGTAGTTTTGTCTATAATTTAGATTTTAGTGTGATCCACTTTCATCCCTTTCTCTGATTACTTATGCCCAAGGACAATCCCTATACAAACCATAAATTGATACTTTTTTTAAATTTGGCGCTGGATTAGTCTCTTCACACATTTTTAACACTCTTGTTAGGTGTTCAAGATAGACATCAAATGACATGCCAAAAAATGAAAAAATGTCCATAATAACTTGTATCTTTTTTCTATTCGAATCCAAAAAGATTGTCATCATAGATCTTTGAAAAATAGTAGAGGAGTTACAAAGTCTGAAAGACATCCTACTAAAGGCAAAAGTTTCATAGATGTCGGTAAATGTGGTATTTTCTTGTCGTATGGATCTATATGTAATTGATAATTACCATAATACATATCTAGAAAATAGTATTAAGGGTGCTCTGCCAATCTATTTAACATCTAGTGAATAAAAAGGCAGAGTGAAATGATTTTTCTTAGTGGATTTATTTAATTTCCTACAGTCAATGCATTTCTCCACCATGTGACGTTTCTAGTGGGTATAAGTTCCTTTTGGTCATTTTCCACTACCATCACTCATCCTTTCTTAGGGGCGTAATGTATTTTGCTAACCCATGCACTGCTAATATTGAGTAGAGGACTCCAACATCTAACCACTTTAACTTCTCAGTTTTCACCACTTCTTTCATGAGAAGGTTGAGCCTCATCTAGGGATCAGCTTTGAGTTGATAATTCTCTTCCATCAAAAGTATATAAATGCTCAGTAAATGCCTAATTTTATTTATGTCCGCTATACTCCACCCGAAAATCTTGCCTAAAGTTCCTCAATACATGCATAAGCCTTGTCTCTTGCAATCCAGTTAATTCAAAGGAAAAAATAACGGGCAAAGCAAATCTTGCCTAAAGTTCCTCAATACATGCATAAGCCTTGTCTCTTGCAATTCAGCTAATTCAAAGGAAAAAAATGACAGGCAAAGCAGATGATTCTCACAAAAATGCATACTTCAAATGTCCAGAAAGAACCATAAGTTCTACTGCAAGCGCCTCAACTAAATATGATATTAAAAGTTCAACATTAGTTGAGTTGTTTATGATGCATCAACTTTCTCTTTTTTTCTTACATTTATATCATTCAAATCTTTGATATCACAATAAAAAAACTATCATCATTTTAACTTTTAAAAGCGATGGTCACATTTTCATACTTATGTTAGGTACTATGCATGCAATAATTTAAGTTTGGGTATTAAGTATTGAAATTCATAGAACTTAATTAGTATGTATGTAAATATTCCTTTTTCGTTTTTGGATGGATAGTTGTAATTTGTGAAAAAAGAAGACCTTAGCAGTTAACACGTAACAGAGATTAAATTCTTATGCAAGGAATTACTCACAAATTTTTTTATGAGTTAGGTATCAAATTTCGTTGAAGTTTAGTTATATTATATTAGGATTTGCTTCATGTGGAGCATAACTCTTAGGCGGTAGCATTAATCATAAATATATATATATATATA
>NW_018164536.1:1481038-1496835 GCF_001263595.1 Phalaenopsis equestris
ATATATATAGTGCCGCTCGCCGTGAGTTTTTAGTGGTGCAGCATAGCGTAAGTCCCATTGGGGTCATGAGTTCGATGCTGCCTGAGTGCACCTGTCTTGCAGTGCGGGATCGAGTGGTTAAGCACATGAGGGTGGCTAGAAGCTCGTATCATGACCTCCAACCAGATTGTATAATATGATATTTATTCATAATTCTCTTTAAAATAAATTTCTTAGTAGCATGGGAAGCAACAACTTTCATGATTCAACAAATAATAAAATAAATTATAAATATATAAAGAGTAAAGTGTCAAAATAGTCTACGATTATTTACATACAGCCGTTTTAGTCCCAGAGTTTAGATACATATTAATTTGGTCCCATATTTTAAATTGGAGTTAATGTAATCTTTGTTGAGGAATATTAGAGTCTAGAGATCAATTTGACACTTCTATAAACTGTGGGAGTAAAATGATCGCACATACATAATTAAAGAGTTATTTTGATACGTTGCTCTCGGGCTATCAAAAAAACTCGTTGTTCGCGAACAGCTCGTGTTCGTCTCGTTCGTTAAGTGAACGAGCCGAACACGAACAAATTTTTAAAGCTCGAATTATAAACAAGCAGAACACGAATAGCTCCTTGTTCGCTCGTGTTCGGCTCGTTTTAGCTCAAAATAAAAAATTATATAACTATTTATATAACAATATATTACATATATTATTTATATAATAATATATTATATATATTTATGTCTAAATTTAAAATGTGGTTAGTGCATTCTTGATCCAGGTTCGAATCTCACACTTTACAACTATTTTTCTCAATTTAAGTTTAACGAGCCAATTAGTTTTACCTAAACTTATTTAAAAGACTCTTAAAATGAAATATTTTTTATTTATAGTTTGAAGTTACAACTAAGAGATTCAGGCTCATTTGTTCTATCAAATGGAAAATATCTCCTAAGGTTAATTACAATCTATAACATCTTCAAGGGACGATATTAAGAACTCGGCTCGTTTACAGCCCTACGTTTCTCTATAAAAAAAAACATATGAATACACGTGGCTTATATTTATAATCGTAATTATTGTTGAGATAATTTTTTCTTAAAAGGGTTTACATAAATGCCATTTAATTCTTGTGTATTTATTGTCTATAATATCTAAATTTTAATTTTATAAATATGGCAACTTATTAAAGCATTTAAAAAATGTATTAAAATAGCGATACTTTTTTAGTTTAATATAAAGAATATGGGATAAGAATATAAAAAGGTAAATTTTAGGAGTTTGGCATGTAAATACAAAAAATCTGTTTTTTGTTATCGTTTCATCAGTCGCTCGCCCAATATATTTCTCTCTCTGCGTGCTCGATTGATACTCTTGACTTCACCGAGTTCTTCAAGAAATCTCTCCTCCTATCACAGATTGATAGAGCAAGTACCGAAAGATTGCTTTTTTGATTATTCTAGGTCTGGAATCCATAAATCCATACTGCAAGGAGGGAAAGAAGGGGGATTGTGCCTTTGGGCTTCAGATAGATGGGCGGCGGCGGCTTCCATGGCTGAGTTTAGGCGTCAATGCGAACTGCTGGGAACTTACAAATTGAAAGCTAGGGTTTTGGCTTGAGACAGCGGTGATTTTTAGTGGTTTGTGAGATGGAATCTAGGTTTAGAAGCTGGTAGCATATTTTGATGGAGGAGTAGGTTCTGGAGTTGATCGGAAGCGGATCGGTTGGGGTTGGTGAGTCTGAGGGCTGGTGGAGATTCCTCCTCTGGAAGCTGCAGCGTTTTAGGTTTTTGGCGAGTCTGAAGTCTGGTGAGTGATCCTGCGCCTCATCATGGAACAGGTCATCGGTGGAAAGTTCAAGCTTGGGAGAAAGATTGGAAGTGGATCTTTCGGAGAATTATACCTGGGTAGGTCAAATCTTTTCGCGTTTATGCATTGCTGAACAATATTTTGTTCTTGTTTTACTTTTAGGTTTTGTGGGTTGGTTATTTTAGCTGTGTTTTGTGTTTTTAGGTGTTAACATACAGAGTGGGGATGAAGTAGCCGTCAAGTTGGTAAGTTTCTGTCTGATTAGTAGATTTGTGACGCCTTTTCAAAGATTACTGTGGACTTTATTTTGATTTTCTATGATGAGATGTGTTTGATCATTGAAAATTTTTATCGAAGTATGAAATTCATGCAAAAAAAATTTTTTTTTTAAATTGTTTTGGTCATCAATGACTTTAACTAGCTCAATGTGAAAATTAAAAAAAAGTTTCTAGTTTTTAGTTGTACAGTTCCTTAAACTTTGTCAGTAAGGTGCTGGGATTTGCTCCAGTGCTGTTCTACTTTTTAGTAGAGCTTATCTCTATCTTGTCGTTTTGTTCATTAAAACAAGTTTTTTTTATCATGGAGCTTACTGGAGCAGAAGTATTTACATATTTGTCAAAATAAGTGAAGAATACTGAATTTGTTATCTGCCTGCAGAACAGATAACTCAATATTATAGTTTAAACAAAATTGCCCTGTTTTGCGTTTTTTTCTTTTTTCTTAAAGCTTCCTGAGCAGTCGAAACATTGCTATTTACAAAATTAGCACCCCAAGTGATTTAATTTGAACTACCGAACCGATGTATTTATATGTGCCATGATCAAACCATTGAGAAATTGATAAAAATGAAAATTATGAGTTTGGGTTTTATCATGAATTTTGATATTTGTGCGAGTTTAAAAAATGGATGAAAGATGGTGCTAGACTTGTAAATTGCTATTTTTTGAGTGCTATGTATTTAATTGCCCCATTATTATTGTGTCAGGATTAATGCTTCCACGTTTACTTAACCATTCCAATATGTTTTTAGGAATCTGTAAAGACAAAGCATCCTCAGCTTCATTATGAATCCAAACTTTACATGCTTCTTCAGGGAGGAAGTAAGTTTCTCTTTACACTTTTCTCCCGCTGCTCTTTACATGGGTGTGAATTGTATATTTATAAAGGAAGATTGGCATACATTCAACTCTTATGTATTTACCCATCCAACACTCAAAATTCAAAATTTTAATTTTATTTACATACATACCACAGTTACCACCTTACCTATGCATTAAAAGGTGTATTTCAATTTTTAAATGTTAAAATGGTGGTATTTTTTATGTGATATGATAGATTTGAGTGGGTATAAATGCAAAAAGTAAATTTTAGGTCTTTGATGTGTAAATATATAGCATATGGGTGGTATGTATGTAAATGCCCCATTTATTAAGTTATCTGGTTAATTGTCTTTTCTATTTGAAATAGCTGGAATTCCTCACCTGAAGTGGTTTGGTGTCGAGGGTGAGTACAATGTAATGGTCATTGACCTTCTTGGGCCGAGCCTCGAAGACTTGTTCAACTATTGCAATCGAAAGTTCTCATTAAAAACTGTGCTCATGCTTGCTGATCAGATGGTTAGTTCATAATTCTCTTTTTCTTTTTTTCTTTTATAGTTTTTGGTTAGCTATTCTTCGTGAACAATTTAAATTAGGAAGATTTACATACATACCGCTCAATTCCTATGTGTTGATGTTAATCTATAGGTTAACCGTGTTGAATACATGCATTCAAGAGGCTTTCTTCACCGTGATATTAAGCCAGACAATTTTCTCATGGGCTTAGGACGCAGAGCCAATCAAGTATGTTAGCGTTATTTTGAAATTCATATTATAAGCCGGTGTTAAAATTGCTTTTTTTATACTCTGCAACTTGTTTTGGTTTATATAACTTTGGCAATTTCCCTCACTTTATTGTATGATTTTGCATTTTCATACACCCATGCTTTTCAATTATCTCAAAATTTACATCAGCTCCTGCTGGCTCCAGCTAATAATTAAACTACTTGTGTTTTATTTAATTGTAGGAGAATTTTGCATCACAGCATATAAGAAATCACACCAAATTCCTCTGCCTTCATGAAATGTACCAAATCACCAAAGCAAATCTTATTGTCTAAATGATGAACTAGATAGATTTATGGGTCACAATCTCATACGTAGACACAATTCTTATGTTATTACATATCTCACACCTATACTTTCATATTTACATACATAACACTTTCAAGCTTTAAAACTATGCATGAAAATGTGCATTTCACTTTTAAACAGTGGTTATAGTGCTATTTTTGATCTGATATTAAAGATTTCAGTGCTATAACTGTAAATATGAAAGTTTTGGTTTGAGATATGCTAATACATAAGAATTGTGTGCTATTTATGTAAATGCCCAACATGAGAATTCAAAGAAATATTCAATTGCACTGTGGATACTTAATGCTGTTGTATGTGATTGAGGGCCATTATAAAAACATTTTGCTGACACAAATTATATTTTATAAATGAAATGAAATTCTCTTGTATGCTTTAAACACAGATAATTGTTTTCCTTAACATGGTTCTTTCTTTCGATGATTGTTTTCCTACTTGTTAGACACCCTTATTGGGATATGGCTCATGATGCTTATGGAAAGCTTTTAATGGATGTTATTTTACATTGTGTGGCCAAATCTATCTATAATTTCTTATGCAGGTGTATATTATTGATTATGGTCTTGCAAAGAAATATAGAGATCTCCAAACTCATAAACACATTCCGTACAGGTGAATCTTAAGCTTTCATCGTGTTTCTACATTTCGAAGTTTCCTTATCCTCTTTCCTTGCAATATGTCTTGTGGTAACGAACACTTCAATTTCCAGCATGCATGGATTTATCTATATGTTCTTCTGAATGTACTAAGCATGCATGCATCATACGCAAATTGAAAAAAAAGAGAGAGAACCAAAATTTTTGGGAAATTTCTTTAAGAGGTTTGCATGTGGATTTTGCATGAAAATAATTAAAAGGTGAAACTAGCATTTAAAATGCTAATTGCACATTCATGTTTAAATTTAAGCTCGCATAATTGTGCCGATTATTTAACTTTGTGTCGATTCATTTAAGATTGCTGTCAGTTATGATCATAAACAATTATTCTTGCTTTTTTTTTGGTAATTTTTTCAAATATTTGTAGAGCTACTTAGATTGACGCAATGTCTATGTGAGCTGATTTATGATTTATTGCAGCAATGTGGTTTATTGATAGATTTCCGCAATCTCATGATAACATCAAAGATTACAGTCCTAAGATATGATGGAACCAAACTGACATGTATTACTTGCATCATAAGTTATTAATTTACTTGCCTGATTAAATTGGAGATGATTTATTCTAGGCCTTCAGAAATTTAAAATTGACAAAAAGTTAGATCTACGATAATCCTATTTACAGTTTTAATATGCAGAAAATGTTATGATGTTCAACCTAATAGGCCCATTGATCACACGCAGCCAAATTTTAATTTGGATAAAAAGGCTATTTACATACATGGGACACAATTCTTATGTATTTACATATCTCACACCTAAAATTTCATATTTACACACAACACTCTAACCTTTAATATCACATAAAAAATAGCACTATTATCACTTTTTAAAATTGAAATACACCTTTCATGACCAGGTTTAAAGCACCAAAATGCTATGTGTGTAAATATGAAAGTTTAGACGTGCAATATGTCAATACATAAGAATTGCATGCCATGTATGTAATTTTTTTTTAAAAAAAAAGGGTATTTACATACGTAGCGCATAATTCTTACGTATTTACATATCCGACACCTAAACTTTCATATTTACACACATAGCTTTAATATCACATCCATAATAACACTAGTACCACTTTTTACAAGTGAAATAAACCTTTTCATGCATAGGTTTAAAGCACCCAAGTGTTATGGATGTAAATATCGAAGTTTAGGTGTGATATAAATGCTTAAGAATTGTCAGGATGCCAATCAAATACTTCTAAATTTATAGTCCGTTTTTCATCAATTGTGAAGTAAGCTGGTTTTATAATCTTTTATGCATGGTGAATTATTTCAACAAGGTCGGGCCTTATGATTATTTCCTTTTATAGATTTTTCATATTAAAAACTCCGGTACCTCATTTGAAATTCTTATTTAATCTATATGTATGCACTCAAAATTTATAAAAGATAAAACTTAAATCTCTTACTCTATCATCATGAATGTTTTAGCAATCATGAATGCACCCTAAATTGTAGATGTTAGATATATAAATACATAGGAATTGAGTGGTATGTATGTCAATATTCCAAGCTTATATTCCCCTTGTTTCATATTTACTGATGCAAATGCCATTTATTTTCAACAGAGAAAATAAAAATCTAACGGGGACAGCACGGTATGCTAGCGTTAACACTCATCTTGGTGTTGGTTAGTTTCCTTCGCGGTCATTTTTCGAATAAAAAAATATTTGCTGATTTTGTTTGATTTGTTGTCAAGCATCTAATTTACTCATTGAAGTGCATTTATCTCCATGCAGAACAGAGCAGGAGGGATGATTTGGAATCTCTTGGTTATGTCCTAATGTATTTTTTAAGAGGAAGGTTGGAATTTGATGGGAGTGGCTCATTTTTATTGGGCATTTACATACATAACCAGCCAATTCTTATGTATTTACATATTTAACACCTAAAATTTGCTTTTTTACATTTATACTACCCAAATCTTTCCAAATCTTTCATATCACATAAAAAATACAACTTTTTTAACTTTTTAAAAAGTGAAATACATCTCTTCATGCATGGGTAGGGTGGCATATATGTAAAAAGTGAAGTTTCAGTGTTAGATATGTAAATGCATAATAATTGAGTAGTATGTATGTAAATCTTTGTATTATATTTGGGTTATTTTTTAACAATTCTATTCTCAGCCTTCCTTGGCAGGGCCTCAGAGCTGGTACCAAAAAACAAAAGTATGATAAAATCAGCGAGAAGAAAATGCTTACTCCTGTTGAGGTAATTGGTGCGTGCTTTCCCCGAGTGTTATCCTTTCAAATGTTTTCCACGTCTGTCACAGGAGTTGTTAAAAGTTGAGGAAAGTCACATATTTGTCTTAAAAATCAGGTGCTGTGCAAATCATATCCACCTGAATTTGTATCTTACTTACACTATTGCCGGTCATTGCGATTTGAAGACAAACCAGATTATTCTTATTTGAAGAGACTTTTCCGTGACCTTTTTATTAGAGAAGGTAGGAATTATCTTTTTTATGAACACATTTCATGTCAGAATGAAGATTCAACATTAAATGTTTTTTTTTTAAGCAGATGAGGATTGACACCTTTTTACTGCAGGTTATCAGTTTGATTATGTTTTTGACTGGACTGCATTAAAATATCCTCAAGTTGGTGCTGAAGGCAGAGCAAATGTATGAATTCTGGATCATTGTTATGCCCCATTGTGTTTTGATGTTTTTTGGATTGGTTGGCTTTTCTTATTTATATTAGATATGTAAATACATAAGAATTATGTGGAATGTATGCAAATTCCCCTTTCCATTATTACAGGCCAGTGGTAGAGCAAGTGGAGCAATCGGACCTTCAGTGGAACGAACAGACAAGGCTTCAGGTTTTCATTGCACTCTCTCTCCCCACCAATTTCTTTATTTTTTGCTCCTTTGTTAAACTCTGGTTCAGCCTATTTATTTACTTCTTTATACAGTGGGACAAGAGTTTTGTGATAAATTTTCCGGTGCGATGGAATCATTTGCTAGGAGAGGGGTATCTGGTGTTGGCCATCATGGAGAGCATTCCAAGCACAAAGTTTTGGAGGATGCAACATCAAAGGATGTAAGCCATTTTATTTATTTATGGTGTATTTGTTTCTTAGTGAGGAGCTTATTGATGAAGTTTGATCATGGCTTGTGGATTATCTTCTGTCTCTTTTATGATATTATTATCTTTTTTCAATGTTTATCTGTGGACCTCCTCCTATATATGGGGTTTCCTTTAGGATGTAATGGAATTTGATGATGACTTGTGTCTTCTTCTCTTCTCTCTCTTATCCCAGTTGTTCCCTTGCCCTTTCTGTCTTCCTTTTTCTTATGTCCTACCCTCTTCCTCTTGTGAGCTAGACTCACTCGGTCTGCTACCGTAGTCCCTAGGGGTGTTGAGGATTCAATATGAAACCCATTAAACGTCGGCTCAAGATTTGCTCCAAGTCATTCGATTTGATCTCGATTCATTCCAGAGCCTAACTCAAAATCAACTTGAATGTGTTGAGCCAAAATTTTGGTTGATGGCTCGGCCCGTTTGGTGGAATTCAAGCTCAATTTGAGAAAAATATCCTTTAGATATTTGAGCGAACTTCCATTCTTGAGCTAAACTTTTAGCCTTGCTAGCACAAGGTAGTGTGCATGCTAAGAGGCCATTTGCTTGCTACTTTTGCACTGACCCCAATCCCCTCCCCTATTAATCCAACACTTTCACTCCTTACATTTATATGCAAATACTGTTGCATTGTATTATACTATTAAAATATCATAAATTGGCAAAATATATGTGCGTTCAAATAATTCAGTGAGAATGTGCTAGTGTTTATAACATCATGATATTAAAAGAGTAAAGTGCATAGTGAAGATTAACTAGTCTTTTTCTTATTATAATTTCACATGACTGATGATATTAAAGATTTCTACAAGCATTATTCGACCAAGGGACTGAAGTAATTGTTGGATCATGCATCTATTTGCCTAGTCTAACTTCTTGTTATTAGCTTGTGTGGAATTGATTGGATGATTTATTTTTGTTGAATGTTTAGCCAACAATGATGATATTAATCACAAGAACTCTAAATATGAACTAGTTTAATTTGGGCTACAAATATTACTACTCTTGGCTTTTGATACTATGGAGGATAGTATGTAGATCTCATCTTGTACACACCCTCATGCCATCTCCCCCCCCACCACTCTCGTTACCTCCAACTCTTTAAGAGAAGAGTTTATGATTTGGGAGATCGTTGTTGTATTCATGGGTTGTTGATTTATGTTACTTATGTCTTTTGAACTAATAAATTTTTATATTCATCTAGTAGTAGTCTTCTTGTGTAAATGGAAGCTTTTAGTATGTAGTGGTAACTAAGAAAAGAAATGATTCTTTGATGTTTGATCTTAAACCCTCACACTTGCGAGAAAATATTGCGTGCAGAGTCCGGACACGAGCTGTGTCCGGTCAACGAACGTGATATAGCAGAGGTCCGAGCTCCCGCTCCGCCCCGCCCTATCTCGTCTGTTGTCCGGACGCAATATTTTTTCCGCACTCCCATCAATCTCCTCTTTTCCACTCCCACCTCTCTTATTTGGGCTCCTTACCTCTCCGATCCCTCTTCATTTTTTTTCTCTCTCTAAACCCTATTCGTATCTATTCATTCCTCCTAAATAAATACTTAAGAGGTGTCTATCCACTTTCTTATTAGATTGTTTACCACCCCTTTTTCCTTGTTACCACAACCACCACCCCAACAATCACACAAGATAATCTCTATTTAACATAAACCTTGCTCAACTACTGCAAGCTCATCAAAAGCTTTCTTCCTTTGCTAAAATATGAGAAAAAGGAGATCCATTGATGATATAACTTCAAATTGTATAAATATTCAATGCAGATGTTATTTTGAAATCAGCTTATTTTAGGCCTTAAATGGAGTTATTTGTGAATCTTCTCCCAACTATAGATGCTAAATGGCATTGTTTTTGAGAAAATATATCAATTGCTATACCTTTTAAATTTTTGAATAGGGTTGGTGAAACCTTTCAAGCCTCAACAAATGCCTTTTTTACGGAAATTTACATAACACACAATTCTTGTGAATTTACATTTCTCACATCTAAATTTTTATATTTACATACATAGCATTTTGGCGCTTTAAACCTATTATGCATGAAAATGTGCACTTCACTTTTAAAAAATGATAATGTTGCTATTTTTATGTCTTTTTTTCCTGAAAATTTTTAATGGCAAAAGCTTGATATGTGCTTAATCTTGCATCTATAACATTGCTTCCCCTTAAATTCTTAAAAGCATTTATATTTTGGTAATCCTCATGATGCTCACTTGGAAACAAGTTTCATCTTCTTAACCATCTCGATCTCCTCCTTTAAAGGTTCTGGATTCAGAGAAAGCACAAGCATCCTCTTCTGGGAACGCCGGCGGACTCTCCAAGCGGGCTATCATCTCAAGCAGCCGCCAAGGGTCTGCGGAACCCCCCCGATTGGTCTCAAGCGGCGGCGGTGGCAATCACTCTGCCGTAAAACAGAGTAGTCTGAATCAACCTCCAGCCGAATTCAGGCCGTCGACGCTTTCCCGACCCGCCATCGCACGAACTTCCCGGGACGAAAATCCCGGCAGAAGCTTCGAGCTCCTCTCCATCAGCGCCGAGAAGAGGAAATAACAAAAGGCTTTTCATTAGAACCAGTATATCTATAGAAGCAGGTGGGTGGTATATATGTAAATCAACTTGTGTATAAATTTCCCTCACAAGCTTTTGTATGGTGGGGGACTTTGGATTGGGAGGAATGGGTGTATTGCTATTATGCTCATCATTGTTTGTTGGCTACATTTTCATTATAAATAAAAATATAGAACATTTTGAGCTTTGAAATGCTATTATTTTGTTATTTTGGATTATTTTGTTATGGTTTGGTTTGAGCTATGTAAAATGTAGAATTAGAGCAGGGGAAAATGAAATTAATACACTACATGATTTATCTGTTAGAATTTAGACAAGATTTTCATACATTTCACTCAATTTCTATGTATTTGCATGTGTACCTCCTGAACTTCAATTTTTTACATATATATTATCTTAGAAGTAAGGGTGTAAATGAGCCGAACACGAGCTGAGCCTGGGCGCTGTTCTGGGCGCTGCTCCTGTTCGGCTCGTTTATATTTCGAGCTCAACAAGCGGGTTCCGGTTCCACTCCTTTTCTTATCGGGGCGTTCACGAACAAATAGTCATTTTGACAAAATTAATCAAGTATGTTAAGGATTGAAGCAGATTTAAAACATCATTTGAATCTAATATAATAATTTTTATTATATTTTCTTAATTAATACTTTTAATTGATTATAAATCTTTGTAGTCTTGTAGTCAATTAAATTTTTTAAAAATATTACTCATCAAAGATATATATATATATTTAAATGACTAGTTTTCATAGTAGTTCAGATGAAGTTAACCAGAAAACAGATAAAAATAGGCAAATTTACATAAATATCACACAATTTATATGTATTTACATAACTAGCATACAAAATTTAATATTTACACTCAAAACATTTTGGTCATAAAATTATATATGAAAATGTGTCTTGCTTGAAAAATAGTAATATTTTTGGTGTGATGTATAATATTTGAATATTATGCATGTAAATATGAATCTATATATTAATATATAAAAATTTTGTTTTGTATTTTCTCTAATTATCTAATAATTAAATACTTAATTTCTCCCCATTTATTAAAGTGAAAATTACACTTCATTTTTTTTTTTCATAGATGACTTCTTAAATTTGCATGAAAAATATGTTTTTTCATGTTTTAAAAGTTATAATAGTGATTTTTTTATGTGCTATAAAAGATTTGGGTAGTAAAGATGTAAGAAGGTAAAGTTTAAATTTTAGATACGTAAATACATAAAAATTGGGTGGTATGTATGTCCTTGACTTATACCTAAGGAATCAAGCGTGATATGAAGAGAGAGATGTGCGAAGAGATATAAGAGATAAATTAAGTATTATTGTATATGGTTTCAACCGCCGCTATTACAATTAATGCTCCTCTATTAATCGAGGGTTGTGAATGGTTTTAAATAACAATTACACTCATGGCCTTTTTTAATCAGTCGGCTCCCAATTGATTGGCTTTCATGTCGTGTGAATGTTGAATATATGGTGGGTCCTCCTTTTGTTGGTTGCCTCTACCTGAGTGGATACTGAGTCGATCAACCTTTGCTTTGATCGGCCTATAGGTCAATTTACCCCGACCTGACTACCTCTATCTTTTAAGATTACACTAACCTTGCTCTTGCTGATCTTCTCTGAACCCTATCGCTCCTTTGACTTTGTTGATATCATCTTGATGGCCCGATTACCGATGAGATGTAGCCCATTTGGGATACGATGATTCACCCTTTGCACTTATGGCCCGATAAGCTCTGACGTTTAGAGATATTACCACTGAGAAGATTTTGGTTATTTCGTAGTTTTTTATGTCGATGTGCCGCTACCCATTTGGAATGTGAGAGACTCACTATTTGCCCTGTGACTTAACACGAGCTTTGAAAGCAATGAGGCGTTTCCATACGAAAGAACCATCATTTGATGACTTATTCTCCATGTTCCTGATAATGTAAGAGAAACTTCTTTTATCGAGACTATCCTTGGGTATCCCCTATGATGTAATTAATCAAAAGGATACATCTCTTTGGGAGACTTCTGACTCCAGAACAAAAATGTTCTTTTTGATTCTCTGATTATGACTAACTTATGTCGGGATCATTTCGTTGATATTAGTTTTCGAGGTATTTTGATCTGATTTTGTTCATATATATAGTTTCGACCTATTTCACGAGGATTACCCATATATAAGCCTTACATGTTTTTTTTCTTATTTGTCTATTTATTGTTATATGTTCTTTTTTATTTCTCTCCTCTTTGAATCATTTGTATGATACACAGAGAAGATTTATTCGACAAAATGAATAATATGATGACATATAAATATACAAACTGACGAATCTGAATTTTTGAAAAAGGAAAAAAAAAAACAGTCGACAGTCGAACACGCACAAATCTGATGCACAAATCTGATTTCAACACAATGACATAACTTATGCTTTAATATCAAATATAACACTCTGCCTCACCATCTCCAATCAAGGAGAAGCTACAAAAATAAGAGATTATTCTTGTTATTATTCAAGGCAGATATAACATAACCATCCATGGATCTCTAGCATCAATATCTCGCATGCGGAAAGCCCTCATAGAAAGCCAGCAGACTTTCCAACATCATCTCCTTCATCCCCTCACAACCGTTCCTCCCGCGCCTCACGCAACCACCCCCCAAAACCATTGGCTGCCACAGAAAACTTCCTTTCCATACAATCTTAACTCCCATAAAATTAAAAAAATTAAAAATAAATTAAAAATAATAATCACCAACCGTTTAAAATTAATCAATTAATTAAAAAATAAACTCTCTCTCTCTCTCTGTCTCTGTCTCTGTATTCTGCTTCCAGGAGGCCTTGATTTCCTCTGATAGAAGCTGTTGTTGCCGCCTCTCATGTTCTAAAACCACATTTTATAAGGTTTTCTCTATTTTATTTAATCAAAATTATTTGATTCATCAAAGTTTGTTTTTAGAGATGATGGTCATGAAGAGACCATGGCGATTAAGAGCAGATTAATGGGGTTCATGTGAGTTGATTTCTTGCTGCATCTTCTGTTCAGATCATACATTATATTGTATGATGCAGCTCTTATCTCTGTTTTTCATTCATAATGAAAACGATTTGGTGAAGGTAACGGTCGAATTTTGTTAGATTGATTGTTCTGTATCGCATGCATGTTAAAAAAAAATTTCAGAAAATATTGACGATTAAAACCTTATTTTTTATGATATTTACAGTATTCTTTGGTTTTCTGAAGAAACGTATAGCATTTTAATTTCTTATATTGCAAGAAAAATGAATTATGGTTTGTCTATTGATGGATTTGAAGAAATTAGTTAATGAATCGGGAGCTAGGTTTTAAAAGTTGAGAAAAGATTGGAGCTTTGTTGTCTCTAGACATTCTTTTTGGTTGATTTTGATGGAATGTTTTGATGCTGCATTTGATGTATTTTAGGGGATTTTACATGCATGATACTGAAAATATTGTTATTTATGTCACATCCTAATCCTAATGTTTAATATTACAAAATTGTTACTTCGTTAACGTTTCCGTCCACGCGTCTCCAACATGTCCTACAACGATCTTTTTCAATGTGGCTACTTCTAATCACGGGGTTGATTTTGGCGGAACAGCATAGAGACTGAGAATTGAAGAGATTGCTACCATTGGAGTACTGATGCATCATACTCTTGAGGTAATATTTTTTCGGTGGGAGAGACGTGTTTGTCAATGAGGGAAAGAAATGGCCGACAGGAGTGTTCATGGAATGGTCGGTAGGAGTGTTCATGGAATTGCCGGCATGAGTGTTCCTAGGAGAGTTGGAACGAGCGTGGATGGGATTGTACTAGTGGGAAGGGAGGTCGTTGGGTGTGGGTGCGAGAGGAGTGACTTGGGTGAGAGGGTTGGATGGAGAGGTGGGTCGGCGTGCGAGAGGGGAGAGATCAGGTGCGACAATGGTGTAGGCTTGTCAGATCATGTGGGAGGTCAGAGCTGTGTGAGGAAGGATTAATTGGTCTTATCGGTGTGTGAGTTGTTGTTAGATCAATGTGGGCGTGAAACCTAGAGGTACGTAGAGAGAAACCAAAGCGTTGATAAAAAGTATGATAATATTAAGCTTTGGGGTATGAGATACCAAAATGTGCTAAGTACCTTAAAAAAACCCTATATTTTATTGATATTTTGCATTTCTATGCTATATTAAATAAAACTATCATATTGTGATACTTTCAATATGTTATGGTATGACTCATATACCATATAGAGACAGACACTGGATCGAAGCAGAGCGGAAGAATCTGTCCAAATTGAGAAGTTACGTGGGTTGGGATGAGGGGGCAAAGCCCCGCGGTATGGTATAGGGGTAATGTTGTAATTACATATTGTGCCTAGGGTTTACTCCTGAGATTATAAAGAGGTCTGTTAGTAACCTCAGGAGGTTTCCCTGATTTCTGTAAACCTTTTTTCTGAATAGTGAAAGGAATCGCCGCTCTGCTCCCGATGACGTAGGCATCTTTGCCGAACCTCTTTAAAATCTCCGTGTTCTTCTGCATTTGTGTCGTTCTAGTTTTTCCTCGCCCTAATTTTCTCAACACAATAAGTTCATAAGACCCAAGAAGTAAATATTAAATTTTGAATATAGATAGTGTTATATTATTATACTCTTTTATGCAATTAATTAATTATAATTATTTTTTTTTCAACCTCAGAACTATTTGAGGTGGAGCTGAGAGGAGAAACATCATATAAATTACACAATTTGGCTGATGATGATGAACAATAAAATGAAGGGCCTATTAAAGGGCCTAAGATACATTTCTCAAATATTTGGTAAGCTCATTTAATGCTGCATTAATTTAATATTTATTTGCATATTTACCTTTTTCATAATTTATTTATCTAAATTTGCATATCTGTCTTTTTAATTTTTTACAAGATGAGGAGGAAAAGGAGATGCAGATTGGATATCCAACAGATGTCAAGCATGTGGCTCACTTTGGATGTGATGGACCTTCTGCAAATGCACCAAGCTGGGTAATTACATTATTTGCACTTATAATCTCTTATTTTTTTGACATAATATATATGGCAAATTCACATACATGCCACACAATTCTTATGTATTTACATTTCTATCAGGTAAAGTTTAATTTTTACATTTGTAGCTGTACTTGGGTGTCATAAATTTATGCATGAAAATGTATATTTTATTTTTAAAAATTTATTAAAAATGACATGTTTTACTTGATGATTTGAGTTGTATGTATATAAATATGAAACTTTATGTATTATATATATAAATACATAAGAATTGTGTGGCATATATGTAGATACTCTATATATATATATCTTTCAAAAGAGACTGTTCTACCAATAGGTCACAATTGACAGCACACATAATATATAGATGGATATATATGTGTTTGTGTGTGCCACCAATTGTGACCTATTGGTAGAGCAACCTCTTTTGAATGATATATATATATATATATAT
>NW_018164536.1:1496935-1498886 GCF_001263595.1 Phalaenopsis equestris
GGCTCGACTCGAATAGATTTAGTGTAGGTTGAAATTGGCTTGTGGCTCTTTATAATCGATTTCAAGTCGAGCTGGATCAACATTGAATCTAGCTCAATCTAGTTCAAATTTGAAATGAATTGGCACAAATTGAGTTACTTGGATCCGTTTCAACTCAGAATCGGCTTGATGCAACTCAAAATTTAAGCTAAATAAATCAAATTGAGATATTTGAATTCGTTCCAGCTTGAAATTGACGTGTGACTCTTTATATTCAATTTTACTTGAGCATTATATGTATACATATAATATTTAAAAATAAAAGATACAACAAGCCGATATTGAGTCAAATTGAGCCGATCAATGTTGGCTCGAAATCAGCGTGAGAAAATTTAATCCAAAATTTTGGCTCGTTTATTTCCCTCTAATCTCAATTCAAGCCAAAATTTGGATTAATTTTTTAACGATTAATGATCTTCGAGCTAAATTTAAAGCCCTAACTCTCTCTAGTCAAAGTCCTCGATTAACCCTCGTAAAGGTTTGGATCTTATTGTGAGTTTGCGATATCCTTTGTAATGTGATGAGTTCATTTCATATATCTCTCTCTATAAGCTGATGGGTTGTAAGGCTCCCGATACTAGAGTTAAACCAACCTACAACCAAAAAATAAATATTATTATTCGAAGCAAATAAGCGGCAACAAGGTCACAACGAAAAGGAAATACAACAACAAACTCACAACATTAACAAACTTAATGAAAGTGGATACTAAGAGTGGTGATTTGTAAATGAGGTTGTACGTTGGTCGTGTGTTCAATCGGGAAAGGATGAGGAGTTTTGTCGGTTGAAAGAAGGTTGGGGGTTGTCCATTACGGTGTGGGGCTTGTCCATTGCGGTGTGGGGGTTGTAGGGGATGGAGAAGAGATTAGGTGGCAGAGAGCTAGCTCGTCAAGGGTGGAACAACAGTTAGGATGCGAGAAAGGGGATTCCGTGAAGATGGGACAACAAAGAGGTGGCAGGAAAGAGGTTGGTTGGGTGTTGGAAGGCTACAACGAGGGATGAAAATAAGTTGGATGGAGCTAGGTGATATGTGGTTGCAGGAAAACAACGAGAATAGTGTTTGTCAGATGGTTAAAGCAAATATTATGAGGGCGACGACCAAGGGAAGGGTGGGGGTTGCAAGATAGCCAAGGGAAAGTTGTCCGAGGGCAGCAACAGTGAGGGGAAATGCTGAAAATAGGTTTCAAAAGAGTTTAATAAGATAAATATTTTCATGGGATCGAGCAACAGCTGGAGCGCCACTAGAGCCCTTGGAGAAGGTCACCACCTCAGACGAGACACAACCAGAGCACCATTCATCGTCAGATACAACTCTAGAAGGAAAACAGTCTAACAATTGACTTGGACAGAAATCTGAAATATGGAAGAAAAATTAAACTCTAAGGCAGCAAACAACATATTTATAATAATTACTAGTAGTTAGATATCAAGCTCTTGCAGGTTTTGAAGAGCTTTGATATCATTCATTGAAGCTTCTGATTCCTTATAAGTCTATCATGTTGTTGTAGTAGAGATATTGCAAACCCCTAGGTGGTCGATCATGTAGGTGATGTCATTCCATAGCAAGTCTTTATAGAATAAATATGCATCCTCACTTGGTATATCATAAGTTGGAGCTACAAATATATGTAGGTTCCTGTAATGTAACTTTTGAGCCCTTAAGTCTGAAATTGTATTTTTTTTTACTTCTCTTAATTAGCAGAAAGAAGCTGATAAACCAATATGTGATGAGAAATCAATTCTAGGGTGAAATCTATGGCAGGCTTCACCACTGTCACTAGCAACCACTCAAGTGAGACCTCTTCTTCTTCATTAATAGGAGATAGATCCCAGTTAAGAACTTTCTTCTTAATCAAGCTCCTAAGACAAATTTCAAGGGTGGGGTTTGATATACCAAAATAATGTGTTATTT
>NW_018164536.1:1498986-1515091 GCF_001263595.1 Phalaenopsis equestris
GAAATTTTTGGATTGTTATCACTAAAAAGTTATTTTTGGGAGGAATTTTTCACACTATAGGAGATGAAGATTTCAAACTTGGATGTAAAAATAATTGTGCAAATAGGTTAACCTGAACTAAAGGACCATAAATGAAAAAAAGAATTACAATAGCAATGCTACTATAATACTTTAGCAATCAAAAGAATAGAGAGCATAGCATTATCGTGCTGAGAGTTAATCACTGCAATGCTTGAAAAGGAGCATCACAAGACCAAAATTCTTAAGATTAAGACCTCAACATAGAGATCATTGCACCGCAATGTTACATTTTTAGCACTACAAAGGTATGAACATGGAGGCACAATGCTACTTTTCCATATTGTATCATGATGACCAGCAAAAAAATTTTCAAGTCAATTTCCGAATAGGACTAGGAATTAATGAACAATTTTTAGAGCAATTACAATGGTGTTGACATCTAGGAAAGTGTCATACTAGGTTTGAGGAAAGTGTCATGGATTTTCATAGTATTCCATAGAGTGTATAAGAGTTGAGTGTGTGAGTGTAGAGTGAGTAAGTGGGTGAGGTTTAAGAAGATGGGTTACACAAATGATTTTTAGAGGAAGGTAGTGATATAATAGTATAAATCTGCTTCATTTTTTTCATCTTTACTTTGTTTTGTGTACATTTAATTTATTAAAATTTTGTAAGTTATTTTGTGCTTTGTTTTTAACATTTTGTTAACTATGCCTAATTCTAGATTTATAGGGAACCATATATGTTCCAATTTGTAATGTGAATTTAGTTAAATAAAGTTTTTATTTTATTTTGATTTACTAAATCCCCATTTTAGAATGGTATTATGGACCTCACTTTTGTGAGGACTTATCCCACCTACTTGCACTTGACCCTAGTCAAGGAATGTGTTTTCTTGGGCCTCACCAACGCAAGTTCAAGCCCCCAACCCTTGGTTGAATGGGTTTAAGGTTTTGACCAGGCGAGGAACTTATTTTGACCACCTTGGGCTAGACATGCTCTAGATCACCCAAATCAACCCAAAACACTAGGAACTTGTTTATGGACCTTAGGAGTCGTCATGACCATCAAATCCACCTTGGGAGATAAGTTTACCTAAATTGATCCCTGACCTCACCAAAGGGCTCCCTAACTCTAACAAACCCCTAAAAATCACATCAAAACCTAATGTGCCTTTTTGAACCCCCTACCAAACCCTAAAAATCACCCCAAACCATAATGTGTCTTTTTTAACCCAAAATTTGATGGCATCTCGGGATGGTCAAAACTAATTGGCCCTAACCCAAAACCGAGAAGTGTGGTTATGGCTTAAACCCAAATTCTCTCCTATCCTATGTAGAAATTCCCAATTGGTTAGTTGTGTAGTTCTCCCCTCCATCTCAGCTTATTTGCAATGGCCAATGGCAGCCCAGAGCCCTGGCCGGAATTATAATTAGCTCCCCTCCACGGCCAAAATGGAAGATCATCCAAAACCTAGGAGAAACTCTGTCTAATTGCTCACAGAGCCTCTCCCAACATTCATAAGCTCAATCCAACCATCTTCAATCACTCTTTCAGGAAATATAATTTTTTTTTTGTTAATCATGCCTAAGGAATAGACCATAGAACTTGAGAGAGAGAGATAGAGAGAGAGAGAGAGGGGGGGTAAGGGTGCACCGAGATTTTTCCCTTTTAGGTAAACTGGGGTATTCTCGGGCTCTTGTGATTCTTTTTACATTATTGAAATTACATGTTACAAGAGAGGAGTCTAAGATCTCCTAATATATGAAAGATCTCACCTATTCATAGAGGATAGGACCATACACACAAAAAAAAAGAAAACATTTATTCCCTTCTTGTGAAGGGGCTGTGCATAATATTTTTGTATTCATAGAGGATAGGACCATACACACAAAAAAAAAAACATTTATGCGCTTCTTGTGAAGGGGCTGTGCATAATATTTTTGCCTTTTAGCATATCGAGCAAGATTGTCACTCGACAGCCATTTGGTCGATTGGTTGGCCTTCGTTCAATTGGTCACCCTTTGGTCGTTTTGCTAGCCTTTGATCAGTTGGCAGCACTTCGGCCTGCTGGCAACCCTTCGGTCGGCTGACAACTTTTTAGTCGGTTGTGATTGCCTTCGGCCTACTGGTAGCCTTTTCATTTGTTGATTGCCCTTTGGTCGGCTGTATGCTTTCGGTGGCAGACCTTCAGTCGCTAGCAGACCTTCGATCGACTGGCAGCCATTTGGCAGCTGGTGGCCCTTTAGTCGAATGAGCCTGCCTTCAGCCGGTTGAGCTTGCCTTCAATCCGCTGGCAGCCTCGTGGTCGTCTAATTGCCCTTCAGTCAATCGGTAGGCCTTCGGTCTGCTGGCATCCCTTTAGTCTCCTGGGCTTGCCTTCGTTCAGCTGGATGCCCTTTGGTTGGCTTGATGGCTTTTAGTCGGCCAAGTAGACCTTTCATTACCCTTAGATCTTTCTAAGATTAGATGGACACATTTTTAGTGCATTAAAAATTTTAAAGTTCTTGTTCGAAGTTTCCTTTGGCTTTTCAAGTTTCTATCTTCCAACTCAAAATAAAAAATCTCAAAACAGTAATATTTAGTAAGAAATTTCAATAGAGCAGACTACATAGCAGGCCCGGCGGCGTTGACCCTTGTAGGCTGACGACCATTGACTCCAAATGCATCAGGGCCGGCCTCATAAAGAACCCTCTTTTAAGTCCTCAACGCACCTCTCCTTTTATCTTCCAGATGGCAGCCCAACCGCATACTTTTGAACGAACTTCTGAAAAGTAATTCAACGCCGTCTCTTTAGAAGTTTCATACGGGATTTTATGACACTCAAATGACATATTTATATAATTATTTCTAACTTAGAATTATATAAAAATAAAAATTTATATTATTTTAAAATCAAGCCATCTTACCATATTTGTTTGTTGATACCTTACTATTTCAACAAAAAAAATTCATTTTATAATATTTCTATCAACAGTTAAAATATTTATGTGTGTGAAACATACCACTTATAATGTTATTATAGTGTTAATGTTTTTATAGTTTTAGATATAAATATTTATAATGAATATATATATATATATAAGAGGATAACTCAGGGCCCGTTTGGGACAGCTTATAAGTGCGGCGACGGCGGCATTTTTGAAAAAGCCGTCTAACCATTTGGTTTGCGCGTTTTTGAAAACATTGACTGCCGCGTTTGAGTTTTTTACGCTAAAGGCAGGTCGCGGGTCGACTCCCGCGGTCGACCCACGGGCCACATTTCAGGAAAAACTACTTATCCTGAAACGCACAAGCTGCCCCAAAGAGACCCTCAATCTCTAATTTTTTTCTAAAAGTGTAAAAGTTCAATTATTGAAGATAACAATTATGTAATTATGTGAATGTGTACTGCAATAGCTAAAATAAGAGTACGTGGCAAAGTTTATTCCTTTACTCGTTGTGTAAATCAATTTCGTGAGTTTGTTAGGCTTGTGAAGTTCTTAAAGCAAATTATTGGAGGGTTGAGAAAAAGCAGGGGACAATGAAGCCATTAGCCAAACACTCTAATTAATGGTTAAGCAACCAAGCCAATCACAGCTAGACACATACTTCTATATTCAAATTAACACCTCTCAAAATTCCTACATATGGATACGGTATGGTGGCCATTTGAGCCATGAAAAAGTTTTGCGTGCGGGCGAACCCCATTGCCATGTTTGTTCATTGCTCAATTTTGAAGGGTAAAATTTACATGATCGTGCATTCTACGCTTGCTTGTTGAGGGAAAAAATTTATATATATATATTAAAAGATTGATTGACAGACGGAACCACAAACCAATTCCTTTGGGCTACGCCAGTATCGCTAGGTACTGCGAGCCAGGACTATATGAGTCAACCCATTTGAGGACCCCATCCTTTTAGGCAACAGTTGTCAAACAAGGGATTCGAACCCCAGACTAGAAGAGACTTACACCGTCGAAGCGGATGCTCCACCAACTAACATGAGAACTCGAAAATAATAAATTTTAACCATATTTACAAAAGAATTAAGAGATGATAACAACGTACGTGAACTTATTCACAAACATATTACTAATGTAATTACTTACAACGCTTTAAGAAAATTATAATGGAAATAAAAGAGGAAAACTTAACCCTCTAATCTCTTCTAGAATTGTTAAGAGTTGGATTATTGAGGCGACAATTACAACCATGCGTTCTGCAGTCTCTAAACTAGCGAACGTGGCAGTTTATTCCTTAAGTGCTCATTATATGTCATCGAATTAAATATGCAGAGTTTGTTAGGCTTGTGCAGTTTTAAAAGCAAATAGTTGGGGGGGGTCAATGAGCAGTACATATACCGCAGGAAAATTAATCATCAGATTCCAAAACTATGTACTAAAATATGTTAAAAATGTTGTATCACACCAAAAAATGATTAAAGAAATTTAATTATATTAAAATTTTGAAAATTTCGACCTTCTAAGCCGAAAAATTATTTCATACAGACACCACGTGCAGAGATGCATGCGATATCACCGCAAAGATGTATTTCGGTTGGCCCGCTTCCAACTTTTTTAAAAAAAAATTTGATTGAGGTGATCGACGGTGGAGATCGGACATCGCATGCGGTATCCGTATGGAATAATTTCTCTTCTAAGCCAGTTCATAATCAAACTTGAATTAATAAACCTGAATTCTTTTTTTTTTTTTTTCTTTAGAAACTGATGCTGATGATATCATGTTGTAAATAAATCATCTAAGAAGAATGTTCAAAAATTTTTCATAAGAACAGGGTTCATATTTTTTATACAAATATAAAAATAAACCTTGCAAGTAAGAAAGAAAGGAATCAAGATATACTTTCAAGTGCAAAAATTCAAGCCAATTCAAGTCAGATTGCCCTCTAAATAGATTCAAAATAAGAGAAGAGTCTATGTCTAAGGGCAAAAAATGAGCTAAAGAAGACAGATAGAATCAAAAGCATAGATGCATCAACCAAACAATGTAATTATGACTTAATGTCAGATGATGATCCAATCACATAGGTAAACTGACAAGTAATTTGTGATGAACTCCATTATATATTGTCTAAAATAAATGATGTATTAGTAAAATTATAAAAAATATATTATACATTGAACAACAAGCATACAATTTTTTTGGTACATTATGCATAAAGTGAATTTCAATTCTAATAGGCTAAGACAAGAAGCATTAAATATGCATGATACTACCTTTTCTAAGATAAATTGTTAAATAAAATTATATTTTAAAAGATAAATTTGGTTATATATAAAATCGAAAGATCTCGCCTTCTCGTATAATTAGTAAAATATGTGATTGCAAGGGAACATAGCATTTCAAAACTCTTGCAAGCACATATTAGGTACAAAATGTGTTGTGAATTGGGTCACATTGATTGAAATTGTGAGGGCGGATCCACACATAGAACTTTCTATTATACATAAATTTGTATGTTAGAAATTTTATAAATAGCTAGGAAACATACTATATAGCTTGAACATTTTTTTCACTCCATTAGTAGACCCAAAGAAATCTAGGTTTCCCAATTTGATGGACTAAATTATTTTATAGGTAAGACTTCACTCTAGCATTTGCTAATGTATATGACACTTAAACAACAGATACTTGAGGTATATGATACATTATTCACTTTGTTAAAGCCAGAGGATGGTGAGGAATGCCATTAGAAAAGATTACCGAGGGGAAATAACTGGAGTTAAGGGCATCAAAAATTAATCCAACACATTAAGATGACTTGAACTTGATTCCATAAATTAAGTTCTGGATCGGTTTGAATAATATTTGGGTTGGATTTGGGTCAAAAACAATGCTAAATGCAGGCTTGAATAATTTTTAGAATAGACATTATATTTTATGCCTGTAGGCTTGGTTTAGGCCAATAGGTTGAAGATAAATCAAGTTTAGGTTAGACATTCTGACCCATTTAATATTCAAGATGAGTTTTAGTCATGTAGCTTTAGATTAGGTCATCTTCAAGCTGGACCCAAATCAAACTCACAAACCTAATTTTACACCCATAATTGGAGTTAACACGAATGGCCATGGCTCTTTTCCATCGAACAAACCCTACTTATTGATTAGCAAACTCACAAACCTAATTTTACACCCATAATTGGAGTCAACACGAATGGCCATGGCTCTTTTCCATCGAACAAGATTAGCTAAAGCATAACTTAATGAACATCAGCTATTTATTTTATAATAAGTATGATATTCAACTTGTTAAGGTTTATTATTTAATATAGTTAAATAGTAATTTTTTTTTTGGTATTATATACAAATAATATTTATTAGTTGGAATTTAGCAGATGAACTACAACAATCTGAAGTGCTCAAAAGCATATTAAGATGATGCAAGATTTTGGCATAAATAATTTTGTCATACAAGCATGATACCTTATCAAAAATTTTCAAATAAGAGATAAATTTAGGTTTACTCAAATCGAATTGTTTTGGGATCATTTGTTTTGATTTCCATTTAAGCCAAAATAAAAAACCCCATGCATATTTTAATTCTACAAGCAAGTGACTGCTTCCAAATCAGTATAACACATCATATAAACTTACTTAAACCTATAATTTCAATAAGGAAAACAAGTAAAATTGATTATTTGAAGTTTATATGGATAGCGTTCTTTGCTATTAAAAGTGATGTCATTGAAAATTTTATGAAAATTATCAAATAGATTAGAAAAATTCAAGGGCTATCAATTGTGACTATTTGGAGTGACTCTAAAGGTGAATTTTAATCTAAAACTTAGAGAATTTTTATAATTAGCTAAAAATTGGATATCTGTTTGAACCTAGAATGCCCCAACAAAATGGTGTATCATCATTCATACATGAAAATTTGAGGTGAAAAAATTAATATAAAAACTTTGTCATATAATCATCAAAATTATTTTTATGGCCTTTATAAGTGATGATAAACATCATACAACTTTTAAAATGAAGTTTAAAGTTCTACGATGATGTGTGGAAAAAATGATAACTTTGGGGTGCATATTGGCTAAAGTAGGTTGTTGAGGTTAATTTTAGAGTTTGGCTGAAGTTGGTTATATCTGGTTATGTTTTGGTCTATTGATTTCACTTTTTTTTTTCAATTAGATTATTATTTTTAGGCTAAATTAAGATTTATCTAGAGTTCCAACTAAAGTAAAGTTCAAGTCGTTGCTTATGTGAGTTCAATTCAATCATCTGGTGACCCTAAGAGGAAAGTCCTATATCCCAATGATATTGGATATAAGATAAGGAAAAGACCGACTAAAAAGTGAGGTCCATAATAATAAATCAAAGAAACTAAATTTAAAATATATTTAGAAGAAGAAGATGAAAACAAATACAAATTTATTTATGAGAAGATAAACTAATATGTGCAAACTTTGACCGTAACTTTGATATCCTCCAATCAAATTGAGGGTTTGGTAGTCAAGCAAGTGCATAGTGTTGGTCAAGCGAATAAAGTTTCATTGTGGGTCTTCTTCCTCTAGTTCAGAACCAAATGTACAGCTAGAGGAAGACACATTTCAAGAATTAATGGAACTTCCAATTGAATGGTATCCTTCGTATGTTCAAAAACTTGCTCAATGAAGTTTTCATAAAAGGCAGTGTCAAAGGATGAATCCCACCGCCTTGAACAATTATTGAACATGAGCATTGTAAGTTTAATTCAAAAAAAAAGGTGTAAGATTCAGAACAAATGGGCCATTAGATGATATAGAATATTGCCTAGTTGTCACTAATTATACAAATCCAAATATAATATCTATAGGATGCACTTCATTTCTTAGTGATGAATGTCCAGAGATGTCAAAAAATTTTGAAGACTCTTAAATTCAACATGTGCGCCCAAAATTTAAAGAAGAAATCAAATCTATAGTTAATGAACTAAAGCAAATCAACTTGGGGATAGAGAATTATCCAAACACAACATATACAAGTTCATTATTAAGTGAAGAAGAGGCAACTGATATGATAAAGCTATTGTCTGATTTCAAGGATTTTATTCTCTTATAATTATAATGAAATTCCTAGATTAGCTTTAGAAGCTTGAGATAGATCCTAATTTTAATCTAATAAAATAAATTATAAGATGAATGCACCTTGAAATTGAACAACAAGTAATAACATAAGTCAAGAAGTTGATTGAGTTTTATTTGAGAAAAAAATATCCAATTTGGGTAGTCAGTATAGCATCGGTTAAAAAGAACGGTCAAATTCGGGTTTGTGTCGACTTTAGATATCTCAAAGATGAGTTTGAGCTACTTATTCAAAAACTAATGGTCGATATCACTTTGTCGCATGAAATTTTTCCCCTTCATGGATGGATTGTCGAGTTACAATTAGATTAACATGGCATATGAAGATGCAAAATTTACTGCATTTTGCACCCCCATCAGGATTTTTCTAAGTTATGACTTTTAGACTTAAAATTGCTAGTGCCACATACTAGAAGAGTATGACTACAATTTTCAACAAGCTTGTTCATAATCAAATTGAGCGTTATGGGATGATCTAGTCATTGAGAGAAAGGGAAAATCATTTACATGATTTTAGAATTATCTACAAGTGGTTATGAAAATATAATCTTAAAATGAATCCTCTAATATGTGCTTTTAGTGTTAATTCAAGAAAAGTTATAGGATTTTTTGTTTGTCACCGTGTGATTAAGATTGATCCTCAAAATATTAAAGCTATCTACGAAATGTCACCCACCTAAGAGCTTATGATAATTACAATCTTTTCAAGAGAGGTTGTCATATCTTAGATACTTTAAATCTAATATGTCATGAAAGTTTCAGTCTTTTACTTCATTGACTAAATAAAGATGTCAGGTTTACTTGGGATGATAAATTTTAAAATTCTTTTGAAAGTATGTTTTTGGTTCTTTTTAACTTTGAGTCGTCAGCTTGTTTAGAAAAAAAAATCTCTCTTCGGCATCATCAAAAATGATTTGGAGAAGAAAAAAATTAGAATGATGAGAATATGCATTGAAAATAGACAACAAATTTAAAAATATATATATATGGAGAGCTTATGTAAGATAATTCTCGTGTGATAGGTCAAGAGTATACGTTCAAAATATAATCAAATTAAAATATCTTGAAACAGAATGTCCACGATGAGAATCCCAACATAAACAACACATAACCAAGGAAATAAAAAATAATAATTTTGTTCTTGGATCAAGAGCAACTACCGAAGGAACGTATCCCTATGGTTAATTAAACCTTGGGGAATAACCAAGAATACTCTTGATAATATGGGTTCTACTTACATTAAAGTGACAACAAGTAAAAATGAGTTTCACAAAGGATGGTTATTTTATTGAAACATCTCGATGCTATGAAAGCTCACGCCAAGCCATAGAGGTAGAGAGTAAGTCTCTCACATCCCACATAGGTGGTGGATCATCAATAAACGAGATCTATGAAAATAACTGGGTCATCTCGAAAGGGTTCACACTATCCTTCAAGGCCCAACCTAGATATAAAGGCAGAGGGTGAATCATTGTATCTCAAATGGGTAGCAGTCTGTCCGCAATCACAGCTATGGGATGACATCAACAAAGAGTCAATGGGTCAGAAAGGGCTCAAAGGAGGTATACCAAAAAGTAAGGAAAAGAAGTCCCCATCAGGTAGAGTAGTCGGGTGAAGATCTATGGATCTATCATCCCAAGCTATTGAGACCCTAAGTATACCTAATCATGTAGGTAATCGACCCAACACGATAAAAGAACCCTTTTCAGCAACCCATGTGATGCATCATACAAGGAAACCCGATATTCATAAGGTCAGAGGAAAATGTCATCTAAGTTTTATGACCCTCCGTAGGTAGAAGTGGTAAAAATGGGACTTATACCCACCAAGTAAATGGCGCGGAGGCCGCTGGAAAGGAAAGAAAAAGAGAGGTTTGGCTTCATAGCCAAAATGCTTCCACAAAGGGATCATATCCCGTATGGGTCGGGGAAGACCCTGACACCCTTGGCGTGCTAGACAATCACCTAAATATAAATCATATGCTTAGTCAGGCGGGCTAAAGAAGCACAAGGGCTTCTCTCTAAACATGCAATATGATACATTTATATAAAGCAGTTTTAATGTAGAGGTCGTATTAGTATGACTTGGGTTATGTTCATATTATGCAAAGCCATTTTAAATCCGACCTGAACGCCATGCAAGAAAGTAAACGCATATTTTGAAAAGTTCACATATTTTAATCCTAAATTTTAATTTATCTCAATCTTTTATATTTAGGCTTTTTATAGAAAAATTATATTATAAGGCCTATAAAGAGCCTAAATTATGCATCGCAGAGCATCCTAGATAAAACAACAATAAAAAGGTAAAAATGACAGCACACAGCATAAAGTAGATAAATTCATACGAATAAAAATAATTAATAGGTTAGTTGTTGCGGGGTCCGCAACATATCCCAAAAAAGCAAAAAAAAAGCAGTCAGACTTTTGCATAATGTTATACATCGAATTAAACTCAAAATTAAGGGACACAAACCAGTTGCTCCTGGTCCTCGTCAGGTGGTTCCGCCGGTCAGGCACCTCGGAACCTATCCGCATAGCTTATTTATGAAATGACTCTACCTAAGGACTCTAAAAAGTACATGGTAAAAGTCTAAAAGAAAAATTCTTGAGCTGAAAAAAAGAGGTTAGCACATACAACATAAAAGAGACTATGTCTGGTGAGAGAAGAGTTTATCAGCACCTACAAAAAATGTGTTGGCTTTTAATCAGTAATGCTCCTCCCTGTTTGACGTGACACCCTGCAAGAAGATCGCCCCTAAATATAACAATACACATCCATCACACCCAATAAACACACAAAGGTAGTATAAAAATGTCTACCTAGAAACAAACCATCAACAATAGCTGGCAAATATGAAAAACCTAACTAAACCCTACCCTACTCTGGCAAGCATCTAAAACAAGGTGGCCTACTCAAATACAACTAAGTTTGTGCAACAGGTGTGAGTATAGGTTGGAATATGTTTTTAACGGGGTCACCGACCTCGACCCCATGCTAAGAATCCAAGAATTCTAAGAGGTTTCACTAGATGCAAGTTTTATGCATATAAAAGCTTTAAGAAGTTGACCTTACATATGGTCTAATCTATAGATTCATTAGTTTTAAAATAAGTTTTAAAACATGTTGCAAAAAATTAATAAAAATAGAATTTTTTATACTTTAAAATAAATCCTACGAGAAGAAAAGCCTGAGTGGCATTTATTATGCCTCTTAGAACTTTAGCACAAATATATGTATGTTGATCACGATGCAATAACTCACATTGCTCGTTGAGATATCCTAGCAAGCAATGCTCATTAAAGCATCATGACCAATAATGGGTCGCCCATCTAAAAGGGTAGATCAGCCATCAAGGAAACAGGGTAATGCACATGCAAACATGCAAAGTGACAATGCAAAATGTTGCACTCGTATGACATATGCAGATTAGGCACATCAGTTACAAGACACCTATAAGAAGAATTACATCTTGCCCGAGATGTAGTCCAGATGCTCATGCAAATGGTAGACACAAATGATATGAAGTTTCATCGCATCAAATATTGGACGCCTCAAAGAGGAATTACACCTCACCTAAAAGGCAATCAAATCAGCTCATGAAAGTGACAAGCACACTCAATGCATGATTAACAAAGCACATAGAATATGTTCATAGAGGTTAAATACTCATGACAGTGCAAGAATAATGTCATGAATGTCAAGTGGTATGACTCATGCACTAGATGGGTTCAGAGGGAAGAGAGCATGACCCGTGCTAAGTAAATAATACACCCAAGTGGACACACGTTGCGCACTATAGGGGTTCAGGGGCTAGATAGCATGACTCATGCTAAGTGACATAATATGACATGCATTTAAACATGCACATATGATGATGTATGTGCATAGGGATGTTGTAAGTGCACATGTAGGTGCTCAAAGAAACGCTACGAGTGAGTGAAAGCTAGAAAGCACAGATGATAACATGTAATTTCACAAATGGAAATATGAGCATCAAACCAAACATATCTTACATGCAAGCACACAATGCAAAAATGCATGCAACCATGCATCATTCAAATAAAAATAGCCAAAAATGACCGATCGGGGTGGTTAGGGTGGTCGACCGGTCAAACGGGCCCAAAATGACCGACCAGGGTTGTTGCTCGATCAAAGGTAATTACATATAGTTGATCGAACTGACCAAGATAAGCGGTCGATCGGGGACATGCAAAAATCTTTTTTATTCATATTTTTAAAACATGTCATGCGAGATGAAGCAAATGACAAATCAAACCCTTCCTAACAACCTCACATATGTTCTAAGCTCAATAAATGGAGAGGTGTTCCTATGTCTTATTGCAAGAGGCAACAAGTCACTCACCTCCATTTGCGTAGTCGAGCATGAAAAAGTTCTCATAAAGAGAAATTTTCATAATCTAGAGAGTGAGGTTCAAAGAGTTTCCTCCACTTTCTAGATTACTTGGCTTCACTTTTCCATTCATATGAAGCTCCCAGGACAAACGTTGAGATTAGTACAATCTCTTTTCTGTAATATGTTAGAGGTCTAGGGCTTTTAAATAAGACGTTCGAGAATCGCAGGGGATCACAACAAAAAGCCTCCTAACTTGTGGCTTCCTTATAACACCAATCTAGATCCTAACAACTATAACACAGCCTAAGGGCCTAACTAGAAACCAAGAAAAACCAAGTTTAAATGATTTCACCTTCACGATGGTTGACAACGCGTGCACTTTGCCTCTATGCTCCTTCCACAACACCGTTGCTTCTTTTTCGGTGGTCCGAGCTCCGACGAGAGAAGCAGATGGCAGAGAAAGAGGTGTGTTTTGCCTGAGTCAAACAGCAAAATGCTGAAAAGAGGGGATCAACGGTTTCTGGCGCTAGGAGGAAGGAGAAAAGAAGGAGATGCAGCCGAGCAAGGGTGAGTTGGTGTAAGGCGAGGCCGCCGATGCAAGAAAATTACAAATTGTGCCTTTTTTTGGTCCAAAAGGGTGAGAGGGGTGCGGAGCCAACGATGGCAGCGGGGAAGGGAGAGGCCGAGAGGGCAGATGGGTTTCCGAAGTGAGATCGGCTTCACTTGCGATAGGGTTTCTGACGACGAAGAGGGAGTCGACGAGCGGCGCAAGAGAGGAGCAGAGTTTAGGGTGAGGGTGGCAATGTGGTCAGAATGAAGGGTCTAAGGCATCATCACCTCACTTGAGCGTGAGTTGAGTTTCAAATAAGAATTTAATTTTTTTTATTATTATTTTTAAGTTATATGCCTTAATTTGTGTATCACCAACTTGTGAATGAAACCACATCAATATGTTTGTCCTCCCTATAATAAAATAGTGTCTCAGACATGCTTCATATTACGTTTTGTAAATCAATAAATTCATCGACGGTCAAGATAATTTGAGTATGATTCATGCACGAGTGGATTTTTGTCGATGCTTTGAGTCACGGGGACGTGTATTATAAAATATAGTCCCATAAAACTCATGATATGTTTCAGATGTGAATCATGTCAAAAATGATGACAACCTACGATGATCACTTCCAGGCACGACCACAGCAGGGCAAATCCTAACTTCTAGCCTTAAGTGTCTCCAGATGGATTTATGGATTCCTCGAGTTGTGGAAAGTTGTGTATAAATGTAATACGGTTTCACATCATTCAGAAGAATATTCAATCCATGTGACATAAACAATTGATGCTAATAAAGCATAAAGTAGTATTTGATGACATAAAAATTTGATGCCAACAGAGCATAAAGTAGTATTTGTACTAGTAACCTCAGTCTCGAGTAGACCTTTGATACATTATATCAAGACATTAGGTGGCTCCTTTAAAGCTCTATTAGGTCCAATCAATGATGAGAAATAATGCTCTATGTTCTTATGATCGTGTTTAATCTCAACAAAAGTAAAGTTTCATTCAATTAAGAGGCTTTATTTGGCTCTAATCTTTGTATTTCAGAAAATTTGCTATTACATGCTTTCTTATAATGTCAACCTTATTTTAAGGTTTAATCCATTAAAATATTTGATGACTCGACTTACTCTTTTTAGAAGATTAGTTGGGTGTTTGGTGATGTTATTATAATTTGATATAACTTCTATTTCTTTACTTGCTTAGAATGACTTCTTGGCAACACACCCAATACATACAGAATCTTCGTTAAATGATGATTTTCCTTGAGGAAAAAATTAGGAGTTTGGAAGACTTTGATATTCATTTTTGGGAAATGTATTTTGTCAAAGCTTACTCTACCAAGAAAGATAAAGAACCTAAACAATAATTTCTAGGAAAATAGGAATTGGATTAATTTTTATTGCTCCAAATCAAGATAAAATGCAATTTTTCGATCATGACTCGTATATAAAAACCTCATAAATATAACACATAATTCTAGAAAACTAGCAAGCTGTGGGTTAGAATCCTCAGATGATGTTCCCCCAAACTAATTATTTTGTACCATTTGGATTATCACAGGTTTAAATTCAAATGAGTTAGCTGTTGTAGCAGGGGTTTGTATACTCAAGTGAATTTCATCTATTGTAAGGTTGACATTGTCTCTTAAAGGTCTTTGTACATGAAAATGTTCATTTTCAATAGTTTGATTATCATTGTCATTATGTGATGTGTTCGTCATTTCTTGTAAATTGTGAAGTTTATTTTGTTTTTTTTTATTTTTCTTATAGTTTGTTCTAACTCAGAATCGTAAGATATTAAACCTTCAAATCTTGAACTACGCATACAAATATAAAAGTTCAGAAAATAAAGTTAAACAAAACACTCAAAAATATTTTATTTTTATTTTAAAATTATTTTAAACACACAAAACAAACACTTATATATTTAAACAACACTACGATTTTTCTAAAATAAGTTTTCAATTCAAAAAAATTTATAAGCCAAAAGTTTTGTTGTTTTTTTTCCTTCCGTGGCAACGACGCCAAAAACTTGATCCGACCCTTAATCACATAGTTATTTAGTTTCCAAAAAGATGGCAAAAAACTTGACACAATTTATTTTAGCGGCTAGTGTAAACAATGAATATATTATAGAATTTAAAATTTGATTAATAGTTTACACACGATTGGTGTTCGCAAGTATACATATTGTTTCAACTAATATAATGTTTTCTTTTAAAACCCCAGTATTAATCTCACAAAGAAGGTGAAGCTCTTTTTATGGACTTAGTAAAATTTCACTTTAACTCCAGACAATTATCTGGAAATATGGTAGCAAGTTTATTAAATTTCTACTAATTCTATTTCAAAGCTTAAGGAAAATGCAGTATTTCTAAACTAGTTTTACATAGAAAAGTTCAAATTAAGTAATGTTTTTTTCCCTTACAAAGAGATCATAATCAGTATAGGAATCAAATGTCTAAAGGTTTAAATGTAGTTTTGTGGCAAATAGGAGCAATCATATTCTTTACCCTCCTTCAAGTGCATAAAGAACATTGGCTAACCTAAAGTTAAGTTCATAAATCCTTGGTTATGTTGGGTAGGTTCTAGTCTGTCACTTCCAGATTATCCGCTACGACCATTATTATGGAATAACCTAGCTTTAAGTTCCAAACTCTAGATTAAATTGGTTAAGATTCTAGCCTGTCACCCTAGAATCACAAATTTACGCTTATCAAAACTTATATCTCTGTGTATTTACACTAACCAATGGGCTACCTTCTAACCCACTAGATTAATGTGATTTTTGGTAGTTAAGGAACATATAACCGTCTGGGTCATTATGAATTCACAACATATTTTAATATTCTAATTGGTCAAATTGAAGATGTAAATTAAGTAAGAAGTAATGAATCATCACAAGTATTGTTGACCTCACTTTTGATTGAGGTCTAGAAAACTTCTTTAGTAGCCTAGGTCTAGCCATAGGACTTTCCTATTGACTAGTCTTAGAAAATTAGAAGAGGTACCCCACCATTAGAAATTCAAAACTCTTCTTTTTACTCATCAGCTTGAAATTCCACATATTGATCTTAACATCTAGCATTTAGTAGGTAA
>NW_018164536.1:1521629-1526299 GCF_001263595.1 Phalaenopsis equestris
AATATAAACCCTATTTAATTCCTTATATTAAATAGGGGAACTTGTCGGCCAATACATTGGTTTCGCAGACCAAACGGATGTCATAACTTTCTTTAGTTTATTTGATCGAGCCTCACTCTCAATTCTTGCGTTCATCCTTCGGGATAGATACATGATTTGAGATAAAGCGCTCTTTCATCTAAACTATGAAAATTATGGGGTTAGTTTGACTTCATCTTTTTCAAAACTAAATTTTAAAAAAAAAAAACATCCTTCCGAAGCAGGTAACGGGATTTCAAATTCCAATGACCGACAGCTTCTTACAGGCAAACCCCACACCAAAAATAGTGCCGACAAGTATGAAATAAGAGAAATTTTAAACAATTTTAATCATACACATGACTAATTCTTATTACAGAGAAAGAGATAAAAGAAATTACTCAGACTTCATGGGGATAACGCAACAAAACATGATTTATATTAAAATCTAAGTTTACACGGTAAAATAAAAGTCAAATAAAAATACAAAGTACTTATCTGAAACTTCTCCCCGAGCAAATCATTTGAAGTTTCTTTGATGACTTCTTACTCCAATAAACACACCAAAACACACACTAGAAAGACTCTCACCAACAAGCTCTCTCACATACTCTCACGCCACAATTACACACACCCACGCCAACTACTGCGCTCTCCTCTTTTCGACCGGCCAATGCTCCCTTCAAATAAAGCTCTTAAAATCACCAAGAGTCACTTCAAGCACCTCTTCAAAATTCGCTCAAATTCATTCCACAAAAATCAAAACCATTTATGGCACCTGGGAGCCTAATCATGGCGCATAAGCTCCAGCTTTCTAGAAGCCCTTTTTAACTACCTAGTACCTAGATGTCAGGTCCTAACGCCTAGGCGCCATGTCACTTTTTGCTCCTTTGCTCTAATTGACCCTGTTTTACTCTGTTTTTGCTCCTTTTGCTTTTAAACTATATATCTTGTACCTAAAATTAAAAACGCAAAAAATATCTTCCATTAAAGTGCAATATCCTTAAAACGAGCATAAAATGTATATATGAAAATAACACATTTTAAGGTGTGCAAGTAATTCGTGGTGTTATTCCAGTGTTATTCCAGAGTTATTCCAATATTATTCTATTTTTATTTTATTTATACCACAATATTATTGGTGTTGCCTTTCGTATCCTCCTAGGTTGAGCTAGTGCCACGCGGTTAAGTAGAAAAATCAGCATTTTCTGATTTAATTAATTTCAAAAAATTGATTTTAATTGTCAAAATCATATCTTAGTGTAGAGAAATCATAAAACTAAAATAAAAATATCTCTATATTCTGTGAATAAAGGGGAAAATTATGAACCAAATTTTGAAAACATTTATTTAATAATTTATTTTAAATTAATTAAAACCCCCATAGCATAATTAAATCATATAAATTTAAATATTGCTTATTTTGACTTTAAATTTTGTGGGCTTGTTCCTGATTCTATTAAGGAGGTCTTCTGATTTTTCCAAAATCAAAGAACACCCCTACCATAAAAACCCCTAATTTTCTATCAATTTTACCTCTGTTTATTTAAAAAATTCATAAAAAATAAAATAAAAATTTTTAAAAATATAAAATCAATTTTGATGAGTTCTCCAAAGTCTAATAGATGAAAGAAAAATGAAATTATATTTTAAATTTAAAAAATATTTTCTATTTATTTTTCTTTTCAAAAATAATTTAAAATTTATAAAAATTAAAATTTATTTCAAAAAATCACGAAAAAATTTTTAATTGACTCTCTAGTTTCAAAGAAAACAATAAAAATTTTCAAATGACAGAAAACATATTTTGAAAAGTCAAATCAATTAACAAAGGAAATTCACAATTAGGAGTTCAATTAATTACAGAAAATAAATAAATATAATAAAAATATGATTTCTCCTCTCGTTTCTTAATTGGCCCATGAGTAACTAATCAGTGAACTTTCTTGATTATTTGAATCAAAATGTGATAGTTAGGGGTAGAAACTCTAAGGGCATTTTGGGAATTTTACACCCTAACCCTAACTTAATTAATCTTTAGGATTATTAGAATGGTGAACATTAAATAATAATGATTAATTTTTTTGAAATGATTGAAACCTAAGGGGTGTTGGGTTAGCAACTCATTCATGGCTATTTCTACAAAAGGATAAAATTATAATTATTTGAACTGCTCTGAATTGGAGGAATTGAAAGTTTGGATGATTCAAAAGTGAGGGGTTTGGGTTAGGAAGTTAATAATTCATTAATTTAAACTCTCAACTAATGAAGAAACAAAATTCAATTCTTTTCAAATAAGATAAAGCACTTTTACAAAATTTTCCAAAATTACAAGTTTACTCCTAGGCCTTAAGAACTTAGTAGTGAATTAGGTGTGATCTAATATCACTTGAGGGTTAGTTAAATAATGAAATTGTAGAAAATATAAATGAACTTGAAACATTTGAATCACTACAAGCTCAAACCAAATTGAGGGGTAGGAGTGTCAAATTTCCCAAGTTATAAGCACATTCCCAGGAGAGTCTATTCACATAACTCCCCATTAAACATTGAAATCAATTGTTTGCTTTCACTCATGGGCCAATTAAAACATAAAAAATACAATACAATATAATAATTTTACATGATATAATTAATTTAACATTACAATAAGACCAAAATGAACTCGAGATAATCCAATAGATTCTAAGGTTGCCTAGAGTCACTCTCTGGACACCCATGCATGATTTTGGACATTTCATAGGACATTTGAGTTTGTTATGATTTGCTGAAGAGAATCATCTTTAAATATAAGGATACACCAAGATATGATTCAGGACATTCTTAATTAAATCACATTAATGAAAAATCTCGTTGCAACTTAACCTACAGTAATGCCCAATGCTTAAGGGTATGAGTTTGAACATTGCACTCAAACCCTTTTAGTAATTGAAGATATTTAAAAATGGTCACATATAGATCATCAGACTAGTATAATTTGGAAGGTCTTTGTGGTAAGAGCAATGATGAAAAAATATTTACGTACGTGAGAAGTATTGCATATCCTGACCCGAGGGTTAAGAATTGGCATTATTGCTCCCTGACAATTAGTAAAGTGTTACTCATTGCTTTCATGGGTAGGTGGTAGTCCTAGCCTATCGCTGTGACTGACTCATGAATGTCCAATTTTTATATATATATATATATATATATATATATATATAATCAATATGTACTTTCTTTGAATGCAATTCATAAATTGTTTGCCCAATACACTTAAAAACTCAAACTATTTTCGTATGAAAAATTAAAATCCAACTTTTGAATTGTTACTTGAAACAAATTCTTGGGTCAGTCACATAAACGAGGTTGAGGATTGCCCTCCTATGATTGCCTCACCAGTAACCTTTTACTGTATGTTGGGTCTCACATACATGATGCAAATGGTTACCTACAGAGTCCTTTGGGAAGAATTATCAGGGCTACAGGTCTTAATTTTGAGCTCTCCCACAACTAGATTCTTACACCTCACCTTGATCTTTTATATCTGCCATTTACAACATTCTACATTTTTATGTCTTCTCCGCACTTTATTCATTTTTATGTCTTCTCCACACTTTATTTATTGTACATTATCATGCTATGTTTATAATGTTAACCTTGCATCAACGACAAAGTAACAGGTACGCGCTACTACTTTCTTTTTTACCGGACTTCTCTTTACTGCATTATACATGTTTAATTTAATGTACTCGCAAAGTCTCCTAGGGTTGACAACAGTAGGTCATCTGCTAGGTGTAATCCTATGACAAATCATGAGACTCAATAATAATTACATGTTCAAACATAAACCCAAAGCTCTAAAATACGACAAGTAAGGAGCTTGGAGCAGGCACAAGAATATCACGACACAACATAAAGCAGATCTACTTTAATGAAACTTTCCCTTAGATTTAAACAATATAACCCATAGGACTTCGAGGTCGTCCGTCTATTGCGATATAAATCCTCACTCTATCTTTTAGGCATTTGCACGACCATGTTGTGCAATATAAGCCCTAACTCTTTTTAGGATTCTGAGATCGTCGTTTGGTACGGCGTAAATCCTCCTATCTTCCTAGATTATTTGCATGATCATATAGTAAGCGAATGTAAGCCATAATTTTAAATAATTGGTAGGGGTAAACATTGATTGACACCACTTCAAAAACATAAAGCTAAATAATAGAATATTTTGGAAATTCATCAAGGTTTCCTCAGATCCTTGACATCCACTACCTTTCACTCTTTTGGACTCCTAAGATAATTGTTCATATTTTGAGTCATTCCTGTTTTGCTTTCCCATAAATAACCTAAAAAACTCAAATTTGAAACCTTGATAACAAAACCACTGATCTTAATTGACAGCTTTCTTAACAGACTTTGGTCATTTTAGCATGTAATTAACTATAGGGGATTGCTTCTATGGGAAAATAAGAACTCCAGTAAAATAAACCTTATCTAATCTTTAATATTAGGTAGGGGAACTTTCGATCACACTTAAAGGTTTTGCAGACCATACAAATGTCATAAGTTTGTCGGCACTATTTTTGATGTGGGGTTTGCCCGTAAGAAGCTGTCGGTCATCGGAATTGAAATCCCGTTGCCCGCTTCGGAAGGACGTTTTTAAAAAA
>NW_018164536.1:1533069-1550660 GCF_001263595.1 Phalaenopsis equestris
GACAAAATGAAATTGGGAATATTTTGGATTTATTGGGATTTATTGGGAATTTTTTGGAATTATTGGAATTTTTAGATTTTTAAGTTATGGAGGGGCATTTTGGTAATTTGGCCATTTTTGTCAGTTTTGGCAAATTTTGATGTATTCAAAGTGTTTGGAATGAGTTTTGATCAATTTTGGGTATTTTGGATATATTGAATTTTGGCCAAATTTGGGTCCTAAGGGCAGTTAGGTAATTTGGAGGTGCCTCGGAGCAAAAGACCAAGTTAGGCATTTCACATAGAATTGGATAGATATCCATTCTAAATGAACCATGGATCAATGAAATCCTCATTTTGGGTCCTGATGGATTGGTTTTAGCTAGAATATTGTGAGGATATTGTGTATCCTAACTCCAAACCAACACCCAGGGTCAATCCTAAGGCCAAGTAATCCTATAGGAACTCCTCTTGAATCCTCTCACAATGATCTTACCTATTAAATGCTAGAAGTTAAGATCAATATGTGAAACTTCAAGTTGAGTAAAGAGAAATGCTTTGAATTTCTAATGGTGGGAGTACCTTTTCTAATTTTTTAAGACTAGTCAATAGGAAAGTCCTATGGCTAGACCTAGGCTACTAAAGAAGTTTTCTAGACCTCAACCAAAAGTGATGTCAACAAAGTTCTTTAGTTACATAATCAAGTCCACTGTCAATCAATAAACTTACCTTTCAAGGTGATGTATTACTTGTAATGATGTGTTCAATTACTTAAACTATTAAATATATGAGGACTTTTCATTCTCATTTTTCAAAATCAAAACACTAATTTTATATTCAAAATTACATATATATTAAATTAAATTATTTTCAAAAGCAACCGACAAATTCCTATATGGCGACCAACACCCAGTTGGATGATCTACCAAAACTTAACTTGGAACAATAATAACCTCAGTGTAGAATGCTAGTAGTGGTGGAACCCCCAAGCCAATTTTGTAGAATATTGGAATAACCAAGATAAAGCCTATCTTAAAGGATACGAGTATCTAGAAAAATTGGTATTAAATTTGGGGAATCAATTACAAAGCGAAACTACAACATTACGAATAATAAAAATTCAAATTGGGTGGTTAACTATCTCATAAGTTATGATCACAAAGTACGTCAGGAGTAGCAGACAACCATGATTTTGAATCTAAAAAGTTGGACCCCAAAGAGCAAGTTGAGTTGGATGACTTTTGTTGGATAATGATTAAGGAAAAATCTACTCTTCTTTTCAAGGTAGTTCCTGACATTGTTAGGGAGATAATTGAGCTTATGGGACCACCCATAGAAGTGCCTTAGATGAAGGAGTTAGAAGATTGCCATAGAAATGGGAGTAATCTAGTGAAGTTAGATCCTGAACATGAAAAACTTTGAGAGAATCCATCCAAAGATTTATGCAACCCTAATTTACCATTTAGGGACCCATATCTTGCAACTAATAAGGAAAACACTGATATGCAAAAAGAATAGTTAATTTGGAGAATTCTAGATATAGAAAACGACCTTAGGAATGATAATCTAAATCAAACCCTTACGTACTCGATAGAGCTAGTTACCAAATTAAGAGAGAAAAGTTCCAAGAAATTGTGAAATCTTAGGATGTAGTTAAGACTCAAGAAACAACAAATAATTGAGTGATTGATCAGAGTTTTCTTAAATGAAATTTTGATCCTGGAGGAAGACTTCTAGTTATGGTTGGGGATGTTAAACCAAGGTTCATATGAGTTTTGATGGAATTACTACTTGAATTTATTGAACATTGACATATTTACTTCTGTTGATCTCTATGTGATGATTTTTTATTATATAAAATCATATGGTATCAAATTCCTTGTTATTACATGCTAGGATTCTGTCTTTTCCTGTTATTTTTCCTGTCGCATGCATATGATAAAAAATAATTTTGGGGGAGTGATTAATACATATACTTGGTAATTATCATAATTGAGTTGTAGACAATACCTTTTCAGCAATGACTCATGTTAGGAGTCTGAATAATTTAATGAGATTATATAATAATATCATTATTATGTGCATACTCATTAAAGGAAAATTTGAATTAATGTCCTAATAACCAAGTCCTATACTTTGGCAAGTTTCACCTAAATCTAAAAAGTCTAAGAATAATTAAAAAGGTGTAATTAAAATATTAAAATTTAACCAACGACACTATCTTTTAGTGGTTAACTTGACCAAGTTGATTGAGCCTTAACTTTTGAATGTGTTATAATATGTTGGGAATTTATTTTAAAAAGAATATGATAATTATTAATTAAGGAAGATTGGACATTTAAAATAATTAAAAGAAATGTGCTCAAGCAAATACAATAATTTTCAATGAAATTAAAAAAAATAAAATGAAAAGAAAAAGCTACAAAAAGTGAGAGGCTTGATTTAAAAGAAAAATAAAAATAAGTGGCTAGCCTCCATGAGAAGAAGTTTGCGGTGATCATAAATACTAAAATTAGTGTCTAAGTTATTCCTTAATAAGACTTAAAAACTCACAAAATGAAATTCTTATGATATTATATTCTAGAAAAAGGTTAAGTGATAAATGGTCGGTTAGCTAACTCTTAATTGATTGAACAATATTCTTAGAAAGTGTAAATGTTTCGAGCACACCAGATTAAGAGTTTTGAGATTTGCTTAGGCTTAAGAAGAGAGAAATTAAAGAAAGGGCTAAGTTGTTAGAAATGAATGAAGATCTGACCCTAAAACAAAATTTTCCTTATTTTTTATTATATTTCTATAATCTAATTAAAGAAATAGGAAATTTTCATGAGAAATACAGACATCATTTTAGTTATAGTTAATATATGAGATTACTTGAGGGCAAGTAATAAATAAGTTTGGGAGAATTGATAATAGCAAAATTTATGTGATTTCACTACATTAAATACAATATTTATTTTCTTATCATGATCTTATTCTTGTGAAAGGTTTTTAGTGGTATTTTACATGTTGGAGGCATCGAATGCACACAATGAAGTTAAAATGAGTAAAATAAGGTGACATGATGTAACCATGCCAGATCTAGACATGATAAGGCAAATTTTGGAGTAACTACGTTAGTTCTGGGCAGGACCACATCAGGTTTGGTGTAGCCACGCAGGCCATGGGCGTGGTCATGCCCCCACACAACCAAAATTGATTTGGGAAGGAGTTTCATGCTTTTTTGGGACCTCATTTATATAAGGGATGGTGGGGCATGACTTAGAGCATCTTTGATAGACTTTAAAGGCTCTCCACATCACAAATTAGGGTTTAGAGTGCACCAAAAAGTTTTTCTTCTTCTTCCTTTGAGAGAGAAATTTCTAAGGGTGGTTTCCTTTGGGTATTTGAGAGCTTTTGTATGAGAGGAGAGTTTGAGGGCAAAGCAAATGAGTTATTGTGGAGAGATTCCATCATAACAGAGTGGATTTAGTGGATTACTGAAGAACACTTGACTGCTTTGTAAGTTTATGTATTTTCTTTCAATTAAATCTTCAATATGCTAGTGAGAATTGTTATGCTTTTCTATAGCATGTTTCAAGGCTGAACTTTCTTTCATACTCCTGTGATGTAAGGATAATGTTTTCTTGTTGTTTTCTGGCATGAGTTGTGGTATTTTCTTATATTTGTTTTCACTTTAACTTATGAATGTTGATATCTTAATATGTGATCATCATTTTCCCATAATTTGATCAACTAGAGTGTAAAAACTTCTTGTGATCTAGGACTTCTGACTGCCGCCTAGAGGAAGAAGTAGGTTAACCAAAAAAGGCTAGTGATATAAACATAGTTTCATGAGGGTTTTTGCAACTAGATAAGGGTTTTGAGGAATGTCGAGAAACTTCGTATCGTTACAGATACGTAACAATACGATGATTTTCATTCTTCTTATGATCTTGACAAAAGATAAGGAGGAACTTACATCTCTGGTTGTCAACAATCACATAAGAGTACTCATAGGAAAACATAAGGAAAACACTATACTAATGTCATAGGAGCATAAGCTTCATTACCTCTGAAGGACTCAAGGCTCTAACCTACCATTTATCTTCGCTCACTTTTTCAATCACCAGCCATTTTTGCCTACTTGCCATTTATGTTCCTTTCTTTTTATGATTGTTAGATTTTCATGTTTGACTTTGACCATTTAAAACTATTTTCAGTGGTTAAATAAATTAGAACTTTACATGTTATGAATATTTTGACATTTTTCTAATGGAATTGATACATGGACTTGTTTTCTTATATTACTTGATCAACATTTATACTTTTTTGATTGACCGACTTGCCTCACAACAATTTAGAGCATCAAGTTTCCATTTATGTACTTATAATATGTGGATTTTGAGACAGTTATGTCCCTTTAGTATGCACAACCATTGATTATGGAGCCTTATGAAAAAGTCAGAGGATCTCATTTTGAGATTCTTCATTATTAGTACATGACACACCTAAAATATATATTTTTTATGTACACATTTTTATATTTATTTTTGAGAAATTGCACTTTAATGAAAGATATTTGTGTAATTTTTCTTCAGGTACAATTAAATGGATGAAAAATGGTAAAAAGAGTGAAAAAAGATCAAAATTGGAGCAAAAATGAATCGAGGCAAAATTGAAGCAAAAATGAATCGAGGCGTCTAAGCGCCCAGGACTGGCGCTTACACGCCAGTTATATAGAGAGGGTCGAGCCTTATTTGATGATTTATTGAATTTGGATGAATTTTTGAAGAGGTGTTTGAACCCTTGGTAAAAACGTGAGAAATAGTGCATAGACACGAAATTCATTCAATTAAGGAGACAACTTTTATATGATTCATTGAATTGAGACACATTTTGAAGATACACCAAGACACTTCTTGGATTTTTATTAAAGAAGACTTGGATCATCAAAGCCAATGGCCAATCGCCAATCAACATCCATCCATCCAAAGTAACCGCCGTCGCCGCCGCCCATCGTCGTCGCCTCCCATCGTCATCGCCGCTGGCCACCGTTTATTTTTATTTTGAGTTTTAGTTTGTACTGTGAGTGAAGAAAGAGAATTCAAACGAACTTCAAGACATTTAGTGGAGAGAATTTGAGAAAAGTGTTTATCTTTGTGACTACATTTGATTTTAATTTAGACTTCTTGTTTGTGTGCATGATTTCAACTTTTAAACTCAATGGCATGAATTCTACTTTCAAACTTAAGTGTGGTTGTGTTTTCTCCATGAATTATGAGTATTTTTTTTATCTTTTTTCTTTAAAATGATAAGTGATTAAGTATTAAAAGTGAGTTGTGTGAAATATTAGACTTTAATGTTGGAAAAAGTTGTGATGATTTTAAATCTTATACTTCTTGATTTGATCAATTAAGATGTTAATACCTATTGCGAGAACATGTAAGATTCGAGATGATATTGTCTCAGTCAACAAATGGTAAGAATCACATTTGATTTCATGAATGAGAATGTAGTTCATGGGGTTGAGTGCAAGTAATAAGGAAATAAACTTTGAAGTGTGTAGAATTATAGGATTTTAGAGTGACAGTCTAAAGCCCCCAATTTGATTTATAGTTTTAGGTTCTAATATGAGATGTTAGCCCCCAAGTAGAGGGAGAAGCGAGAACTTTAGAGTGAGAGCTAGTATCTTCCCTACCTAACCTGTCTTCAAGACTATTCAAAATATAAATTAGCTAATGTTCTGTTCTTTAAGCTAATGTTCTTTATAACATCTCTAGTAAGGGTAAATAATGTTATTGCTTCTATTTGGTATAACACAATTAGAATACTTTCACAATATAATCCTATACTTGTTTCTGATTCATGATAAGGAAAAAAATATTTTATTTATATTGTCTTCATCTTGCAAATATTTAGTTAATTAAATTAATTTTTTACTTTATTTTCAATTATTAAAAAATACAAAAAAAATCAAATTTTCATTCCTATTATAGCATCTAGCATTTAAGTAAAAAAACTTTGCTAAGTAAAATTTTGTTATCTAATTTCTTCTATTTTGTAAAATTGTATATTGTTAGTTATCCCTGTGGGTTCGATATTCAGGGCTTAATAAAAAAGTCTTATATTACCTGATAATGATACGTATACTTGCGTAGTATCCCATATTAAATATTATAATTGTATTCTTATTTGCTTCATATTGAAAAATTTACCTAGTTTTTGCTTGGGATCAAGTTTTTGGCTTTGTTGCAAAATAAGAATCGTTATTAAGAAAATTAAGCATATAAACACATATATCACATTTGACATCTATAAAGAGAATCGAGATCAGTACACAATCTTCAAGAGGTGAAAAAGAGGTTCCTTTTATAGCAGAACGACATGTATAACTGGGAAACCGAGTAGAGGCATGACGTCCCAAACTTTGAGAATGTATCTTGGACTGATGGGTGTTGGAATGAGAAGCTTATGTATTGTGTTTGTAGGCCATTAACAAGGTGTAAACTTCTATCAATGAGACTCTTTTCCCACAAATGTGTCAAGAAGTTGCGTGCCAAAAAATTCATGATGATAGAATAATATTTATCATCTATGTTGCAAGAAGGTCCAACGCTCACATAGACAAAAGAGTAAACACCAAGATGTTATACATGGAAAAACCTAGAAAGAAAAAAAAAACTATGGGGCCATGCCCAATCAAAGTTATCCATTACAAGTTTGTAAGACAAGTGTGCAACCTTTTTTCATAACTAGAGGAACGAGGATACTATTTTACTCTATAGATAACACTTGTCGATATACAAAATAAAGAAAACACATGTGTTAGGAATGACATGTGTAATCTGGCTAAAAGAATTGTAAATATTGGTCACTAGTGGCTGGTGGTTTGCAACAATAGGTGGTAATAGCCGGTGGTGGTCGATGGTTACAGAGGCCCAAAGTTATCGCTAGGAATTCAATACGGGTGTTATACATTAAGAAAATATTTGGGTTAAGAGGTTTGCATGTAGGGGTAAATGATGACTAAAGGTCGACAATGACATGTTGTAACGGACGGCGATGGTCGATGGTGGCTGATGGGCAGTGGTCTATGACTACAAAGGCCTAAAGTTATTAATAGGTCTTCACCCCAGAACATACTCTATAATTCTTCTTCTTGATCTCCTCTAGAGGAGTTTTATTTATGGCCTCTGAAGGAGGTATATTTTGGCTTTTTGATGAATAAATTCCCCAACCACATGATCAAGCTGCACATATTAATCGATCATGATCATAAAAAAAATATTAAATAATTTTAGGCCTTTAATGACATCATAATTGAGTTATCTTAGACTAGTTTGATTTTTCATGTCGAGATGCCCGATTTGACAATAAATACATTGAATTTGGAGTTCATTTGATTATTCAATTAAACCTTTAAATATTCTTCAATGGTTTGATTTGGACTTGATTGGACTCATATTAAACCAACTATGACACATTGGGTTCATCTTGTCATGACGGTTAGTTTGACTATAACATTTTGGAATCGAAGCCTTGGATGATTTAAATTAGAATTTAGAACGTTTATTGTTAAAAAAAATGTATCAAAATTTATCCCGAATGACAAAATTTTCTTGACAGCACATCAATTATAAATTTAAATAAGTACCCTGTGAACAAAATTAAGGATATTTTAATTTGAAATGAATTTTTGGATATTTTTTCCAAAAAAAAAAATAATCGTCATATTTCTCTAATTTTGACTATTTTAAGCCATATAAATTCAAAATTTTATTGGTATACTAGCCCTCAATTTATTCATGTTTAATTAACATTATATTTTGAAGTATTGGTGCACTTTTTTTTCCCTTCTAATAAACAAATATATTCATGAAGGGTTGGGGTAGCTTAGTGACAAACAAGATTAGAGATTCATCTCACATGGTTTGGTCACATTAAACGTCGATGATGATCCAGTTAGAAGATTAGACGATTTAAATTTCGACTTATGTTAAGTAATGGTAGACCTAAAAATACAGATATGTTCTATAAAAATTGTATAATTTATTAAAATTAAATAAAAATATAATTTTCAATACAACACAATGATTAAAAATGATTTATGTTTGAATAAATTATTGATGTTGTTATTGTGCCATATATTAACAACATAAAAATAAGAAAAATCATGCAATTCATGAAAATATCACATGACAAGTTGTGGACTTCGGCAAATATATTTTTCAAATTTATTAAATTTTATTTGGTTATGCCGACAACTGGCACGATATGGCCACTAGTGTACTCCCACAGTCCACTGCATTTATCTCCACCGGAAAACACGTAAAATCCCTATATTACAGGCTTTGTCTAAAAAAATCCTCTCCACCAAGATACACTCCAAACAGCTAATTGGAACAGCTCAAATTTCACCACGTCATTGTATACACTTTCAAGTCAAAGCACATGAAAGCGAGCCTGGAGCCATTGGTCTTTTTTGTGCACTTTTACTTCTACTTCCCCTAGATGGGATCAATGGAAACGGGGGTTTCTTTGAAGCGAGGCGCAGTGCTCCGCTCGTCTCCCTCGGCCGCCGGCCGTTGGTTTTTTCAACGACCGAGGTCCAGGATAGCGCGCTTCCTTCTTTTCGAGAAGGTCGACTATGTCCAGTGGATTTGCACAGTTGCCGCCTTCTGCTTCGTCGTCATCCTCTTCCAGGCATTCCTCCCCGGTTCTGTCTTGGAGAAGTCCACGAGTCGGCGCACCTTTGATGTAGACCGAGGTTTAGTGAATAGTAGTTTCCGCGAATTGGAGTTCGGGGATGGGATTCGTTTTGTGCCGACGAAGCTGCTGGAGAGGTTTGAGAGGGAAAGGAAGGAGGCGGATTTGTTCTTCAAAGTATCGGGGAGGCCGATGAGGCGGGCGGGGCTCAGAAAGCCGCGGCTGGCACTGGTTAGTTGTCTTTTAGAAGGGTGTTTTTCGTTTTGAGTTTCTTGCGGTCTAGTATTGATTTGATTTGGAAGATATGCTAAGTAATGGGTGGCAGGTGGTTGATGGACTTTCGCCGGATGCTATGCAGCTGCAGATGGTTAGCATTGCCGTTGCTCTGAAGGAGATGGGATACGACATTGAGGTATGCACTTTAGTGAGTTTGGCGCTTGTTTGGTTGGGGCTTATTTCTGTTTAAGCTCTAAGTTCAACCTGAAGGGAACAATTGTAACGCCAATTTATCTTCACATTATATTGCTCAAGGCTTATGTTGGGGATGGGATACGACATTGAGGTATGCACTTTAGTGAGCTTGGCGCTTGTTTGGTTGGGGCTTATTTATGTTTAAGCCCTAAGTTCAACCAAATAGCCTGAAGGGAACAATTGTAACGCCAATTTATCCTCACATTATATTGCTCAAGGCTTATGTTGGGGGAAACATAAGCTGAGTTCTTAGAGTGATTACACATTTTTCATTTTCATGACATCTGCCAGTTTCTCGACTATCGTTCTTAAAAACGCTTGCTTTATATTTCTCCGACAAGTTATCTTTTTGTATTTCAGCACTTTGTTTCTCTAGTGATTACCCTGGCTGTTACCCTTGCACGCTCAGTTGTCACACTTAGCCGCTCGTGATCACTCTCTATCAACTACCGTCCTCAGATGAGTTATGAAATAAGCTTAGAGCAGAATGCAATCAAAAAGTTTATAAGCTAATCCTAGCTTACATCAATTTATCCTTTTCACTGCTAAACATCAGACATTTTTTTCATCAACCAAACAACTTTATTATTTTTTTACCAAACAAACAACTTTGCTTTGTTTGAGTCTTAAGCTTCTCATCGTCTAATTTAACCATGGATGTCAACAACAACAACAACAAGCCTTTAACCATAGATTTCAATGATATAAAATAATGATTGTCATGTTACATTGCATTGCGCACCAAAATTGTAACAACTATATATGCCATACATGGGCAATGTCACATTGCTCTTATGGTGCATGCTTAGTTTTTTTTTTTAAAATTTGATATGAAATATAAATATAAATATTAGGTCGGGGGGGTGTGTGTGTGTGCCGTGAACCTCGGTCTGTTCGTTGACATCCTCGGTGTAAGAACTGTGAACCTCGGTCTGTTCGTTGACATCCTTGGTGTAAGACCCTTCAGGTCGGGGGTTCGAATCCTCTCTGGCACAGTTGATTTTAAAGAGGTGGTACTCAAATAGTTAGACACATTAGGAGTGATTGGAGACTCGTATAATAACCGCTGGTCATTTCTTATATATATATATATATATATATTATTGATTCATGTTTTGTCTTTGAATCAGACTTAAGGAATAGAGCATGAGGAAGAAGAGAGAGAGAGAGAGTGAGAACTAGCTAATAGAATTGTAAAGGACCTCTATTATCATGAGAAGAGGCATGATTCCATCTGATTGAGAATCATAATTCATTTACATGTAATCCCCCCTTTTATACGGGTATTTTCTCTACATAAATAACCATAGGCCATCATTATGCCTAGATCTCTAGGGACCTCTAATTGTTGTCTAGTCACATCATCATTTAAGTCAAAGTTTTCCCCGTGGATTTCCTTCTCGAGTCTAGTGATTGTGTGGCAAATGGGTCGCAACTCAAAGGTTTCATTGATGCATATTCTCTTTTTTTTAGGAATTTCTTTCTTGACATTCATACTCCACATACTTGTAATCAACCACTCATACATGGCTGATCGACCTGCGTGAGTTGGCAATGTTGAGCTGGGTTTTTTGTCATCCTTGCTTTGGACCAGAACCTTTAACAGGCTCAGAACAAAATGGACGCCCATTTAGATAGATTCATTCATGTTAGTCTGCATTAGTTAGCTATTAGTTATATATATATATATATATCTAATTTTTGGATTCTCTCGTCTCTTTGAAAGTTGCTCTGCGATAAGAACGAGAAAATTAATATATTGAAGAATTATTATAAAATTTAATTGCCATTTACTACATGGATTCTCCCTCAAAATTTGGACTCAATACTTTTAAATAAGGCAATGGGCCGTACATGAGCCCATTTGTGCTTTAGCTCCTCTTTTCTCCTTGCTTCGATTGTTTACATTCGCTCGTAGCGTCATGAAAAATCTCAAACAATCGAGCACCGACATTCCGTATGAAGATTTGTTGTCGAGTTTGTACAACAATTAAGTAGGCGAGTGGTCTTAAAGGGCACAAAATAATAGTGAAGCGAAGGAAGGGGAGTTTGACTTCCACCTAGGGAGAGACATCATGGATGATTCTCATAAGGGTGATTGCCATAGAGATCCGACTCGTCGATGGATGACCCGACTAAGGACCCTCTTCTGCAGGCAAACAAACAAGCATCTGGGGAGCCATCTGTCCCTGGAATGTGGCATATTTTAATAAGTTAATTCCTTTTGAGGAAAGGCTTCTGAGTGAAAAAAGAACTGCGAGTTGACCCAATGTCATCAATAGATGTTCTTTCAGAGTCCCATAGGAAGGAGTTGTCTGAGGAAGCGTCCGCCAAGCTAGAGGAGATACAAGGTATGTCTGCTGCGGCTTTAGATGTGCCTCCTATTCATTTTATCCCTCTGACAAGCAAGCAAATAGGTGTGGCGAGTGGGGAGGAGGCTTCCATAGTTGAAGATGTTGTTGAACTAGCTCTATAAGAGTTTGCACACAAATGGATAGGAAAAACATAATTGAGGACAAACTAGCCCTAAGGAGCAGGAAGGCACTTACCTTTGCTGGCGCCCACAACATGGCTCCCCCTCAAAAGAGGATGGGGAAGCCTTCCATAGTTGAAGAGGTTGTTGAACAAGCTCTATAAAAGTTCACACACAAGTGAAAAGGAAAGACAACAACTAAGGACGTTCCGGTCCCGAAGAGGAGGAAGGCACTTACCTTTGCTAAAAAGACGACTACAACATTGATCCCCCTCAAATGAAGATAAGGAAGCAATTGTGAGGCTAAGTGGGGATCATAGGTAAGCTCTGATGGATATGACTCTGAACTTGAACACTGAGTTGGAATACAGAGTGCGACTCACCTATCACTTGGGCTCAGTTGTTTATTCAGCTTCTTTGTCAAAAAATTTCAAAGGCCCACACAAGAGTATCTTGTCGCTGGAGATTTTGCATTTGTAGGTGATGAGCTTGCAGGCTTTCCATACTATGGTGAGGTGATATCAAAAAATGACATAAGACCTTTCAAATGAGAGGAAAGGGTGAAAGGGCAATGAGAAAGTGGTTCTTAAGCTAAAGGAGGAGAATGCAACAACAAAAGCTTTCCATAGTTGAAGATGATGTTGAACCAACTCTATAAGAGTTTGCACACAAGCGAATAGGAAAAATATAATTGAGGACAAGCCAGTCCTAAGGTGGAGGAAGGCACTTACCTTTGCTGGCGCCCACAACATGGCTCCCTCAAAAGAGGATGGGGAAGCCTTCCATAGTTGAAGAGGTTGTTGAACAAGCTCTATAAAAGCTCACACACAAGTGAAAAGGAAAGACAATAACTAAGAACGTTCCAGTCTCGAAGAGGAGGAAGGCACTTACGTTCTCTAAAAAGACGACTACAACATTGATCCCCCTCAAATGAGGATAAGGAAGCAATTGTGAGGGTAAGTGGGGATCATAGGTAAGCTCTGATGGATCTGACTCTGGATTGGAACACCAAGTTAGAATATAGAGTGCGACTCACCTATCACTTGGGTTCAGCTGTTTATTCAACTTTTTTGTCAAAAAAATTCAAAGGCCTAGACAAGAGTATCTTGTCGCTGGAGCTGTTGCATTTGTAGGCGATAAGCTAGCAGACTTTCCATACTATGGTGAGATCATATCAAAAAATGATATATAACCTTTCAAAGGAGAGTAAAGGGTGAAAGGGCAATGAGAAAGTGTTTCTTAAGCTAAAGGAGGAGAATGCAACACTAAAGTTGACGAACAACCGACTGAAGCTCTGGTGGAGAAATGCGCCAATTTGAGCGATGCAACAAGCTTGACTATGAACATCGAAGAATGATAGAGCAAGTGGCTATTATGAAAACTCTTGAAGAACTCGCTGAGGAGTTATCTAAGAATGTTGTGCTGAAGGCCATCCTTCATAAGAAATTCAAGAACATTGTTCGCTATTGTTTAGGGTATCTGACAAAAATCATGTTCTCCCCTTGGAATGGGCAACTATAGAGAAGTTTAAGTAGTTTCTTAACCAAGTTCAGGGGAAGAGTAAAAATGAGCGGGAGGGATTTTACGAATACACGATATGACTTGTTTAGCGAGCTTCTCTTTGCCTTTTTTTGTATTTTTGATTTTTAATGAATGAAAAAATATTTGCATCATTGGGCTTGTTTTTTGTCAAGGTAAATTGGTCATTTTTCTCTATTGGACTATTAAAAATATTCTCATGTGAAATAACTGTAGTTATGAATAGCGTTTGCTTGTACGAATACCATGAATTTTAAATATATTACAGACCTTCTCATTTAAATGAACTGGTTGCATCATACCTTTGACATTTGTTCATGCAATTTCATATAGAAAGTTTCTATCTGATTCAGACTTGCAAAAAAAAGTAGAACAAGTAGTATCTGAGTTTTCTCTTGTCATTATAGGGAGAAAAAGTGTAATCATATCCAACGAATTATATAATTATAAACCGAATTGCAGGAGTGGTCTTGCTTCTCAAAAAGTTTTTCTTTGTTGTACACATGTGAATGTAAAGATAAATATAAGTGGCCAAGTGGCTTAGCCTATTGCACTTAATCACTTTGTATGAATAAAAGTAGACTTTTCATGCCCGTGGCTCTTATATTATCTTTAATAAAAAATGTTAGTGATTTGCCTTTCATTTTGTTCCTTTATGTTAGTGATTTGCCTTTCATTTTGTTCCTTTTTACTAGTCTGTGAGCTACTTAGAGTAAGCTTTTGTTCGATTCAGCCTCTTATATTATCTTTAATAAAAAATGTTAGTGATTCGCCTTTCATTTTGTTCCTTTTTACTAGTCCGTGAGCTACTTAGAGTAAGCTTTTGTTCGATTCAGCTAATAGGGATTGCAATCCGACTCGAGTGCTATCTTACAGGATGTTGACTCTTCTGGGCTGAGTTCCCTAGGCTTTTGTCATTGTGAGTTTGCCCTCATGATTTTTAGAGAGCTCGATCATTTTTGCATGATTCACACAAGTATAAGAGTAATATTGACCATTAGTTGTCTAATAGTTAAATTTTAATTGTACATGTATAAGATTCGCTTAAGAGTTTTGTTTGATCTATTTGCTTAGTTGAAAATTATTCTTTGCCTTTGGAGGGCTTTCGACTCTCTTTCAGATCTTATTTCTTTAGGTTCTTCTTGAGTTACTACAAAGTTTTGTCTCTTGAGGGTTTTTGGCCTTCCTAAAGCAATAGTCAATTGTCTTTCGACGTAGTACCTTAGCTTAGCCAAAGTTTTAATGACTTAGCTAATAAACTTTGGTCAATGTTCGTATTTCTTTAAGTAATTTTATAAGCAACTTATCTAGGCGAGCTACCCGAGCGACAGAGTTCATAGCTTTAGTGATAGAATGTCTTCAAGTCATCTCCATTCCAAGTTTGGAGCACTTCTTTCTAGGTGTATACCTGTAATTTATATGGTCAATGGACGATTTACTGGGTAGTGATGTATGAGTGGATCCAAGTTTGATCTAACTTTCGGAGAGTTAGGTTGCACGCGGCCAAGACAATTTTCTTTGCTATGAGGTCATCATCTTTGAAGTGTTTGTCCCTCTCATGTGCGTCGTAATTTTTGGTTGTCGCCTTTTGATCTCTTTTGATTTAAGGGCGGATGGAGTTTGTATTTCTTCAAATAGGTCGAGCGAAATCTATATGCTACCCTCATTGAAAGTTCACTATTCATTGAACACAGTTTCCTCGATCCCATACACAATAACTACTCTGTAGCTGTGCATGCCATATTTGATTGGTAGCACGGCTTTGGGACCATGTCATAACATGAATATAGTTTGCCCAATCGTAGTTGATGATATTGTTTTGAGCGTCCATAAGACAGATGTGAAGAGGTCGACCCGATTTCCTTTCATTTATTTGACTTTCTTTCTTAGCAGATTTAAAATTATCTTATTCGTCGCTTGGACTTGTTCATTTATCCTTGGGTGATATACTGAGATGAATTTTAGGTTGATATCTTGACTTTGGTAGAAGTTTTTGATCTCTTGATTTTATTAATAGAGCTTAAGGAGAACACAAGAACCCGATATTTGTGAGAATTTAGACCATCTATTAACAACATTATTCAATTGCAGCCCTATTAGGCATTACAGGATATTCAGACCCTTGTTCTAAAGGTGGAGAGACAACAGTCATATAAAGTCCACAACACCCTTAAGATAGGGTTCAACCATCAAATCAGGCAACCATAGTACACCCAATGGAGTACCTAAGCTGACCCCACTAGAGGAGAAATGAATTCATGATAGAGAAAAGGTGCCACGATTTTGGCCATATTGCATCATATTACCCAAATAGAATAAAAATCTTTCACTAAGTAGGGAGCAATTGAAGTAATTAATAGTGGCACGAGAGAGAATAAAGATATCAGAGAGGAATATCAACTTCCTTCCAAAGAGGAAGAAATGCTAGTGATTCAGGTTGAGCCCAAAAGAGAGATCACAACATTATTAATATTGATTGCTCTAGAAGATAATGATTTTGAGGAGTTGATAACTAAAATGAGTAACATTTATTGAGGCAGTTGCATGATGTCTTAACTGACAGTTTATCCTCTGGGTGATTTTCATTGAGTATGATTCATCATACCATCAATTTCATTTCGGAGTTGATTCCTCCAGACAAACTTGTTTATTGGATGCACCTAACCAAGTATGAGAAGTGGGAGAAGTAGGTTACATATTTAATGACTTGAGATTTAGTTTGTGAGAATGCTCATCTGTATGAAGTTACAGCTCCGGTTGTACCAAAAAAGGATGGCTATTTATTTTATTAGGATAGTCTTTAGAATAATGAGCGTGTTTTAGAATTGTATAGAACGGGTGTGAGCATAGATTTTGCAGTAGAGTTGTTTCTAACACAACAAGACAATTTTGTTATGATAGTGTTAGACTGATTCTGAAAGTTTTTTGAAAAGAAGATGTAACTCCTATCCAGGAAGAATGACGTAGGACGTGCTTATGGAAGGAACGTTTGAGTTTGGCACTGAACATAGATGCGAGACCCCATCTTTCCATTGATCGCAGGGTTAGATCTTGCCTGCACCTTGATAATTTCCCGCATAAGCAGAAACCAAGTGAGATTTCGTCCCATTCCACATCGAATAAAAAGATTTCTTGCCTATTTTTATTGTCATCCCTTGTGGGGCCTAACTCTCTTATATTCATGAATTATTATTATTGTTGAGGGACTATTCATATGTTGTTATATTAAGTTGTGGTTAGAGATGTTATTTGTTTTATGCTACTAGTAGTCCTGTATCATTTTCTTTGCAAATGGTGTGTGTATATCTTGCTCGGGAATATGTAATGGCGAATCTCTTCGTAGTCTTCACGTTTTTGATGCAGTTGGTGGACTTCCCTTTAGGAATCCAGACATAGGTTTGTTCATTCGAGAGCACTCTCATCCCACGATGGGTAACCTTCTAGGGAGCTGAATCAAGAAGGATAAATTCATTAGATTTAACATGATAGATTGGTTGCACAATGTGGGGTGGGTCATTAATTTACACCTTGTTTCTGTGAATGGTGCACTGTTGGCTGTTTTAATTTTAATTTTGATTTTGAAAAAATATAGGAAAATATGAAAATAGTTTTGATATGAAGATGATTTTTGAAAGTAACATTTTGATTTAAAAATAGATGAGACCAAACGAGTTTCACATTTTGGATAGTTTGGATGACTAAGTGTCCGGTGGTGACAAGCGAGTGGGCAGTAGTGGTGGGCAGGTTGGCGGCGATGGCGGGAGAGTAAATGGCGTTGGTCTGAGGGCGGCATGTGGAGGTTGGGGTGCAACTTCGGCTGTTGGGTGGCAACTGCGTGCGAAGGAGACAACGACTGCTGGCTGGCAGCAGCCGGGTAAAATAAGTGAAATTTTAAATTCAGCCAAAATAAATTATATCTTAAATGACCGGGGTCACTTAAGAAAACTCTTGATTAAGATCAGTAATTTTACCTTCCAGATTTCAAAGTTTAGGCTTTCAAGATTGGACAGTTTCCAAGATTGGCAAGATTGGACATGAGAAAATCAAATGAGAATGACCCAAATAGGACAGTTATTTTAAAGAATCCAGAAGAGCGAATAATAGAGGATATCATAGATCCTGGGGGAACCCCAGTGACCTCCCAACTATCTTATTGTTTGACTTTATATTTTTGAAATAATGTTGTTTAATGTTTAATCCTGCAATTTATTTAGAATTTAGGACTTATATTCGCATGATATCTGATCGTGCAAATAGAAGATAGGAGAATTTACATCGTACTATATAGTAACCTCGGAATTCTAAAGTGTTAGGATAAATAATTGCACAATAGGGTTGTGCAAAAGCCTAAAAGTGATATGTGAGGGTTTACGCTGCGCTAAGCAAACCACGTCGAACTCGTATGGGTTGTTATTTTAACTAAGGAAAGTGATCGGTGATGT
>NW_018164536.1:1550760-1551577 GCF_001263595.1 Phalaenopsis equestris
GCTTTATACATCCGGGTGACCGAATAGTCTTCGACTACCATCGAGTACTAATATATAGTTGAGTCTAGCCCCGGCCCGAGTGCTTGCGGTCCCTCTCTTTTCGGACATTTTCATATATTTTTCTTGGAATTTTTGGACATAGCATTTGTTGTCTCTTTTCGGGATTTTCCCGTGTTTCCATCGATTTTCATCGATTTGTCGCTTTGTCGATTTCCTCGTACGGGTCATTTACCGTTCTTTCTCGTGTTTTCTTGACGACGTTTCTTTGCTTTCGTTTATATAAAGCATTTCAGTCTATTTCCTCAAGTTTGATTGATTGTACATGTTGCATCAATTACACCTAAGAAACAGCGGATCTCTCAGGTATACAGGTTTGTTTTACGTTTACAACATGTTATTCTCTTATAATCACTTCCCTGCTGTACCTTTTATTTTTCCTTACACCGCATGTTGTACTGTTTTCTTTACTGCATACTCTATTGCTTGTAATGTGCTACATACTCTAATGTTATGTTATACACTGTACAACTTCAATATGTTATCTGTAAAATATCTGAAGAACTACAATCATAGGGCCGCTGGATTTGACATCACAACCTGACACCCTAGAAAACTTAAACACGTCACAACAAGGAGTTCAGAGCTAGTGTTGTGGACAGCAAGGTCATCTTCAATGACAGAACATGTCTTCACCGTGCTACATACTCTACTGTTATGTTATACACTGTACAACTTCAATATATTATCTATAAAATATCTGAAGAACTACAATCATAGGGTCGCTGGATTTGACATCACAACCTGACACCCTAGAAAA